>NC_035436.2:70704923-71004923 GCF_002127325.2 Helianthus annuus
CATTGGTCTTTTGACGAATTAACCTACCGGGGTACGGAACTCGAGGAGCCTTGGCAGGCTCTGATGACGGAGGGGAGTTCTTTTCCTGTAGAGGCGGGGGTATAATTTCTTCTGTTGGCGGTGGCGCCTCCGCAGGCCCCACGGTGCGGTTTCGTAACGTGATGAGATGAACTTGCGCTTTTGGGTTTGTTTCGGTATTGCTTGGTAATGCACCTTGTGGTCTCTCGGAAAGATTTTGAGCTAGTTGATTTAATTGTTTTTCTATGTTTTGAATACTAGCTTATTGATTTCTAAAATTTGACTCTAATTGTAGAAACCTTTCCGAGTTTTTCTTTTCAGTGTCGGAGATGAGGCGAGATACAGTATCTTCAAGCCTTTCTCGTCCACCTTGTTGAGTGAAATTTTGTGACTCGTTTCTTGGTTGTTGAAAGTTTGTTCGTTGGGTTTGTTGGTTACTACTATTGCCGGGCTCTCTCCAACCAAGGTTTGGGTGGCTTCGCCATCCTTGGTTGTAGGTGCCCGTTGGAGGACCCGACGGCCTAGGTCTGCTATCAATGTAGCTAACCGACTCTTGTTGATCTTCCGTTTCTTTCATACAACTCCAATTTTCATGTGGCCCACCACACCCTTCACAAGCCATAACCGAGACTGTTTTTATCATTTCAAATTTTTTTATTTTTGAAGAAAGGGCCTCGATTTGGGCTTGCAAAGAAGTGCTTTCATCAACCTTATGGGCGCCCGGGGCAATAGATTTATTGCCTCGGGGAGTGTGCCACTGAAAATTGGTTTGAGCAATTTCCTCAATTTGGTTATATATTTCATGCGGGCGGCGATTACCTAAAAGTCCCCCGGAGCTAGAGTCAAGTGTCTGCCTTGTGTGTGGCAACAATCCATTATAGAAAGTGGATACTTGTTGCCATATCGCAAGGCCATGATGAGGACACTTGCGTAATAGTTCCTTGAACCTTTCCCAAGTTTCATATAAGGATTCCCCGTCCTCTTGTGAATATGTATTAATTTAAGTCATTAATTTAGCCGTTTTAGTGGGAGGGAAATACTTATATAGAAATTTTTGGGCTAGTTCATCCCAGGTGTTTACCGATCCAGCTGGGAGGGCGTTGAGCCAAGCTTTTGCTCGGTCTTTTAGTGAAAAAGGGAACATTCGGAGGCGGATGGCGTCATTTGATGCTCCATTGATCCGAAAGGTATCACATATTTCTAAGAAATTAGTAATATGTAGATGGGGATCCTCGTCCGCAAGCCCATGGAAGGTTGCGGAGTTTTGGAGCATTTGTATCAAATGCGGCCGAAGTTCGAAGTTATTGGCTTCAACATTCGGTGCACTGATAGCGGCGCCTAGGTTACCTATGGTGGGTCGTAGATAATCCATGAGGGTACGTTGGTCCGCCATGGGTGGATTCCCCGAAACTTTCTCTTGGGTTTTAGCTTTTAGTCTTTTTCTGGGAAAGCGTTCGGGTTCTTCTAGAGGTTCTTTTATGTCCTTATTAGAACTGGAGCTCATACACTACGTAGGATGGCGTCTGGTTCCAAGTCCTGCAATAAAAACAGAAAAGAATGCTGGTCAGAAGGTTCACCACGGCCCCGTGCTCAACGAACACGGCCCGTGGTCGGAGTTACAGTGATTATTTTCCAGATCCCAGTTACTGGAAAGTTGGACACGACCCCGTGTTGCACCGACACGGCCCCGTGTTCAGCCTTCTGTAACTTGGAAAACTAAAAACTGCCAGTAACGATGCTGGGCACGGCCGTGTCCGACCAGGCACGGCCCGTGCTGAGCTCTGCAGAAGCTGAAAAACTAAGAAAATCCTAAAAAATTAAAAAGAAAAATAAAAATATGATTAGGCCGTTGATTCCTAACTTTCTTAACATCCTTGTGTCCCCGGCAACGGCGCCAAAAACTTGATGCGTGTTAGCGTGTATATATTTTTAGATATATATTTAACCCCTTTTTACACTTTTAGCCAAGTTTTAAATTTAAAAAACACGATATTTACTAACACTAAACACACATATGGGCAAGTGCACCCATCGTGGACGTAGTATAGTGTTGGTAAGATACCGAGGTCGTCCAAGGACACAAGAGCTTTTAGTACCGGTTTATCCTCAACGTCTAATCAAATCAAAAAGTTAGAAAAGGTTTTAAACTAAGAAAATAAAAACTAACTAAATGCTGAAAAATAAAATAAAAATAAAAACAGATAGACAAGATGAATCACTTGGTTCCGACTCGTGTATTAGTATAACCTTTGATTATTTTCGCGCTTTTGCACTTGTTTAAGAGATTATCTTAGTTATTGTAGTAGGCCCCTCTTTTGAATGCGACGTTACCCTCAACCCAGTAGTTTGAGTCAGCAAGGATACAATCCTAAAGGGTCGGATTATTGAAAGATAATGAATTAAGTTATTAATGCAAATTATGGTAGGCCCCGCTTTTGGCGGTGACGTTACCCTTGGCTAAGTAGTCTGAGTCAGCAGGGATACAGTCCTAAATAGCCGGGTTATAGTATTAGTAGTAGTTATCTTATGAGGGGATCAAAGAGTTTGGATCCCCGCCATCCAATACCTATGGGCATTGAAGGAGATCCTACTAAAATTGACCCAGGTCCCTTCAGGACCTCTAAACGCTGAACAAGGGCAAGACCCTTACCAAACCGTTCCCTTAACCCCTGACCAGGTAGCCAACATACCTCCATATAGATCGTGGAGATATGAATGGTGAAAATCTTTTATTTTATATAGACAGTAAAATAATGCCAAGACACCACGGACAAACGATAAGGAAAGATCACCTTCAACATAAGTAACTAGTTATTAAAGTCATTAATACAAAACCAAATAAAAAGTGCTAAAGATTAAAAATAAAAAGTATTATACTAAACACTTGTCTTCACCAAGTGATGTAAGAGACTTAGGCAAACATGGCCTTGATTGTCAAGAACTCTTACGATCAATCTTGGATCCCGAGACGACTCACACACTCTATGATGGACAATGGATGATGGTGGTGGATGATGGTGTTGTGATGGTGGTGGGTGGTGGATGAAGTGTGAGAGAGGTGGTGTGCCAAGGGATGAGTTGAAATGAAGCCAAGCACTCCTATTTATAGGCTGAACAGAAGGCTGGGCACGGCCCCGTGTCCGCTGGACACGCCCCCGTGCCCGTCTGACACTATCTCTCTTCATTAATTGTAATTCGCAATTACAATTAATGCGCCTGCTGTACTTTCGCCACGCCCCCGTGCTCACTGGACACGGCCCCGTGGTGGGCAATAGAAGCTTCTATAGGTTTGTCTTTTCTGCTGCTTCTTGGGCACAGCCCCGTGCTGGCTGAGCACGGGGCGTGTTCAGTCTTCTGACTTCTCTATTCTTGCTTGGGAGGATGCTGTGAGGGGTCGGGCAATCCACTTTTATTCCTTTTCTTGTATTTATGTTAGATTTAGCTGTCTTTTTGCTTCTTTTGTGAATTTGAGCTCATTTCATCCTGAAAAAACAAAAGGAAGACAAAAACACTCTTTTTCCAACATTAGTACTTAAAAATGGTTAGTTTTATGCCTCATTTGATGTAATTTTTATGTTGCATTTTACACACATCACGCTCCATTGAGTGTCTTCATAGCTATCTCTTGTTCATTGCTTGACTTGCTATATTGATTCATAGCTTTGTTTAAAACATCATAAGATTCTTTCAATCTGTTCATGTTATGAATCAATTTGTTGTTGTGCCTTTTCACAGTATCACAATTTTCACACTTCTCATGCATCTTTTCAGTATCTGCTTCCTTCTCAACCTTGATAGCTGAAATTTCTTTAACCTGCTTCTTTACTACTTGAACATTTTCCTCAGGTTTGACCTTTTCTTCAACAGTTGTTGCCTTATGATTCTTCTTTTTCGCAGCTTGTCTTTCTTTGATCTCTTCCATTTTACCTGCAAAATACAAATTATACCTTTCAGGTGAAAATTCTCTTTTATAATATTCAAGTTTTTGAATTTCTTCACTATCATCATCACTCTCTTCATCTGATGAGTGATCAAAGATTGGTGCTTTTTCTGAAGCCTCTTCTGTTGTAACTGGTTCTTCTTCTTTCTTTTTAGGACTGAATTGCTGAGATTCGTAATAAGCATACACCATTTCATCTTCAGCAGTTGAATCTTCAAAAATTTGAGCAAAAAATGCTTTAGAATCTGAAGTTCTGTTAGGAACATAATAATCCCAATTAAAACCTTCTGGAATTCTTACATCTTCTTGATGAACTAGATAAGCTTTCTTTGATGGCTCTTCGATCAGATCCTTCCTAGCATGTGAAGTTTGTGACGATTGTTGTTGATGCGGCTGTAAAGCAATTTGATGATAAATCGCTTTTCGATGATAATCATTGTTGCCGAATTGATTTTGAGCTCCACTTGCTTCGCGATTTATGCATTCTCGCTTAAAGTGCCCCTTCTCCCTGCAACGAAAACAAGTAACTTTAGATTTATCAAAACCTAAAGGTGAAGTTCCAGCATCACAGAAATCATCTCTTCCAGTGATCTGTTTAAACTTCTCAGCTCTTCTCAACACACTAGCCATACACCACTTTATATCCATTAGTTCCATCTCTTCAGCATCAATCTGATCATAATCCTCTTTGGTCAACATTGGATTACCAATCCTTCCTGCTACCAAACTTTCATAAGATTCTAATACGGTCAACAATAAAGACATATGACCTTTGGCAACCTCTGAAGATATAATGCAATGCTGCATTATAGTACATCACCATTATTGTTGTATGAGATTTGCGGTTTAGAATTGGTTGCTGAAAAATTTGGATCAATTGATGGATATGAAGAGAATCCATTATTGTTGTTTGATCCTTGAGATGACCCTCCAGAAGAACTATTTGCGTTAAATGCAGTTTCGATCTTTGGTGCAATGTTGGTCTTATCAATCGTACTTCCTTTGTAGTACAGACCAATGTCCTGTTCACCATTAGAATTCTTCATTTTCTCCATCTTCCGCTGTTCCATCTCTTGAACTTCGAGTTTTTCAATAAACTTGCTCAGTGATAGATTCGTAAATTCACCATTATTCTTCAAAGTCATAAGATAAGTGCCCCAAACATCTTGTGGCAATGCATCGGCCAACTTTTCAACCCATTCTTCTCTATCTTTCTTGATATCCAATCGCTTCATGTTAACCACCAAATTGCAATATCTTTCTATAATCATTTTGGTGTTTTCAGTTTTCAATCCATGAACTAGATCAAATTCTTTCTTCAAAAGCGATTTTTGGTTCTTGATCATGTCTAAACTTCCAACAAACTTTGTTTTTAGTGCTTTCCACATTGAGTGTGCACTTCCGTTGTGTTGCAATAAAATCAAGATGTCTTCCTTAATAGCTTGTTGCAATATACCGATCATCATCTTTTCACTTTTGTATTTCTTTTTCTCTTGGTCATCTAAATCTTTAATAGCAACAATCTCTCCGTATTCATCAATCGGTCTAACATATCGTTCTTCAACACATTCCCACGCCTCTAAGTGATTCGCTTGAACCCAATTTTCGAAACGTTCCACCCATCCGCTATACTCCTCGATATTCATGAGCTTAGGCGGTTTTTGCATGGTGCCCATTTCATTCTCTAAGTTCACGTTCTGAGCCATAGTGATCGGGGTAGTAAATGCGTTGTAAAATTCAGAATCCATGTTTCGATGAAAAGATTCCCAAAAACATAAAGTTCAAACTATCTCACACTCTTCAAACGATTTGGATTAACTCGTGCGAACTGGTGAACCTCAAATGACTTGAATGTTCTTAACCCTCCTCGTACGACCTGGATACTTTCAACTCGTACGACCTGGACCTAACTCACACGATTTGGACCTAATCTCAAATCGTGCGACCTGAAATGATGTCAAACCGTGCGATCTGGGATTTAAACCGCGCAACCTGAACTAACTGCAAACAACTTGGTCACTTCAAACGATCTGGATCAGATTTCAAATGACCTGGAGTTTTTTCAAAACGACCTGGCCAACTTTTCACACGACCTGGACACTTCGTGCGTTCTGAGACAGATTCAAACGACCTGGAATTCAGTTTCACACGATCTGATAAACTTTCACACGATCTGAGCTATTTTCGAACAATCTGATATGTTTTTCACGCGGTTTGGTCAATTTTATCAAGTTTTAGGTTGAATTAGGTTCTGATTTGTTCACGATTGATTAAAACAGTGTTTTACATGTTATATCACAAAATCAGATCATTTTAACCATGAATTCACGGTTAACTTTGAGAAAAAGTGTAGAAGAATGAGTATAAATGAGTAGAAATCAGATATATCCGTGAAAACAAGCTGAAATGGTAAGAACTCTTCCTCCTGTGCTTTGATACCACTTGTAGGATCGGGGAATCGATCAAATGAGACGTTCAGAAGAGCTCTCGATCAATACGAAAGGCGGAATCAGACGTATTGATGTTATATCAGCTTGATATGCACTTAGAATCACTTTAACTGTCGATTGTATTGATTTGATAGTGTTTACAGATCTGGCGACACTTCAGCAGAGCTTCGCTACTGGAATCAGAATGTTACAAATGAAGATCCAAGACTCACTATTTATAGGAAATCCAGGTCGCATGAAACAGTCCATACGAGCTGGCCCAGGTCGCACGACCTGGCCAGGTCGCACGAACTGGTCACCTCGTGCGAGGTGGATGGTTCAGGCCTGTTTCCTGTTTTTCTCATACAACGTGTCCTGGTCTATCTATCTAGTTACATGACTCGATACAAGACGAAGTCAACAAACATATGCACTAACAATATGCACATATATTACCACTAACATTAAGTATGCAAGCAAGGGCAATGTATCAAGAAATCATGTGTCCTTCCTAGTCTCCCAGACTAAACCACCCAGTCTCCCAGACTAAATCACCTAGTCTCCCAGAGTAAACCACCTAGTCTCCCAGACTAACCCACTTAGTCTCCCAGACTAAACCACAATGCAACCTTACTATCGTGTTTCGTGTCTTTTTGTTTGTAAAAATGCTTGTTTCCTGGATCTGAGCGTTTCGTGTGTGCAATGAAAACATGTTGTAAAAATATTTTCATGAGAGCCCTAAGGATTGTAGTCTAGACTAGAGAAGGAATCCTAGTTCGCTACAATCGAAGCTCTGATACCAAACTGTCACACCCTGACTTTTGCGGAAGCGTGATTTGGTGTGACTTGCTTAACATCATTGCATTCAACCATAACAAACAACTATATGATAAATCCACGATGTCATCCATAAATTTAAGTTTAAAAACATAATAACAACATTGTTTTAGAATCCAAACACAGACTTTGAATCTGAGTTACAAACCATGCAATATGTTTTAGAATTCCATAAGGACTTCTCAAAAGACATTATCAAAAACTAGGCTTTGGAATATGTAACCTATCCAGGATAGGATACACACTCTAAACCATTCGACACCAGATGACATCTTTTATTCCAAACAACACTTGCAACTTCAACGCCCGCCAGATCCAAACTTAGTTTCCTGAAATACATGTAGTTTGAAAACATCAACAAAAGTTGAGCAAGTTCTTGTGATTTGTATGTGTGCACGAATCATCCTTGAAAACATTTGTAAGTATGTATGTACGTATTTAAAAACTGGTATGAAGCAACTTGGAACAGATCAATTAATGTGTAGCTAATACATTAACATGTGTGAAACGACGTAGGAAGGCTCAAACCTAGCAGATTTTGCACCGGGCCTCCGGCTACAAGACATAGTCACCTCATGGGCCAAACCCCGGTCCACATGGGTGTGGGCTCGCTACACCCAAATAGATCTATCACTCATGCCCCTCGGTCCTAACACGAGGATTAATGGTCTTAGGAGTGCGCCTACCCATTCACATGATCTACTATGCAATCCCTAGCTAACCATGCCAATTATAATTGTTTGTAAACATTTTGTAACATGTACTTCACCCCCGAAGTTATAAAACCGAAAACAGTTAAAATAAAAGGGGGAACATGAACTCACAATTTTGCGTTCTTCAACGGTAACTCAAAGCTCCTTTGGATATACACAACTACCTACAACGTACTAATGCCTATTAGACGATCGGGTCGTGCCTTGATTTAGTATTAGTTAGTGTCTTTGAGTTACATTCTTTGTGTCTTCAATATTATTCCAAGTTTTATAATTATTTGTTAAAATAATAAATATTTTAACTTAAATTATATTTATTAAATTTTGGAATAATTGTTAAAACAATATATATTAACTTGATACTTTTCAAGCATTTATACATGTATTTCCTTCCCAAGAATGGGTGTATTTGTATTCGTATTCTTATACTTGTACATTTTTGCCATGTATTGGTGTCGTATTTCGGAGTGTATTTATACGTACAAAAATACGTATTTTCTTGTAATTGTTAAGTATTCTTATACTAACTTTTGTATTCAACTTTTCCCAGAATAATATCTTTATTAAAAATCCATCAATATATATTTCAAAATATATATTTTAAGAAATATTACTTAGAAAAATTATTTATAATTTTCCTTTGGCAAAAATATTTGTATTTTCATATAAGTTCCAAAAATAATATATTTTCAAGTCTAGCTTAGAAAATATATATAAATTTATTTTTCTCCAAAAATATTATATTTCATATTTATTTGAGAAAATATATATTTCTTCCAAAGGTAATATACCTTCTAATAATTTCCAAGAAAATATATATATTTTTATTCGCCCAAAATAATATACTTTCTTCTTGTCAAAAATATGATATAAATTTGTAATAATCGTAAAAATCATATTTTTTATTCACTTGGTGTCCAAAATATTATTTACCAAAACATACTTGCGAATAAATTTTCCGGAATATTTTTGTGAGTTAAATTCTTTTGTTCGGTTTCACCAATATTTTGTGTATTCTTTGTATATTTATTCCTTGGAATTTTGGTAATATTTTGGATTGTAATAATTTTTTTTTTGGTATTTTGATGAGTCATATTATTTCAAGTCCTAAAATAATATAAATAATACACATAATATACTAATAATCACACACGTGGTGACATCTAAATGTATATTTTCTAAGTACATATTTAGTCACTTTTATTTATAAAAATCAACCTCCAATATTTATATTTTTGTAACAACAATTATGGCAAACTTTATGTGAAAAATACATGGTTTAAAATACACTTGTAAATATTTGTTTAGAAATATTTTTCTAAGTGTTTAATTTCTCGAAAAATTTTGCCATAGTTTCCCCTAAAAATTGAGGTTTCCATACCTTGAGGGTATATCTTTTTCTTTTGCAAATCAACACAATCAATCCACATTCAACATTAAACAATCTATACTTACCAATTTTGCCAAAAGCAAGCATAAACTACCACTTTATGAACTTGAAATTTTATAAAAATTTGTAGTAACTTACTAGTGTATTTAGTAAGCCTAGTTACCCTTTTAAGTGTGGTTGATTCTTTAAAAATATTATTTTTAAAGAAAATAGATCTTTACAGCTTGTGATCACATTTTCTAAAAATGTTTCCTCACTGATTTGTCTTGTCACATATATGCTTCTACACCTTATTAACCACCAAAAATATGGTTTATTTATTTAAGAGCCAAGATTATGTAAAACTTGTATTTTTAATTTGGTTTCTTGGAAAATCATCCTTGAAGTTTTAGATTTACAAGACTTACATTTGATTTTAATCATCATTTCACAAGAAACATTATATTCTTTCAAGTTCATGCTTTATGTGAGGATGATTCATTAAACTCTAACATGTTCATCCCCTAATCTTGCTAGATTATGTTTTTAATCATGATCTAGCAAGATCATATGATGATCTACATCATTTACATAAGGAAACAATAATCAAGTATCACAACAACACTAAACAACATGATTTCTTTAAGATTTCTTATACTTTTAAGCTTATGTTCATGTTTCATCTTCTTATTTATTAGTGTTCTTCGTGTTAATCTTCATGTATCATCTTTTAACCACTTAAACAAGATGTAAAATGAAGAGGTTAATGTTCTTACTACTAACTCAAGGCTAGGGATGATCAAGAGAAGAAAAGAGGTGGATAAAAGCAAATAGAGAAGGTCCTTGAACTTCCGAAAGCTCCTAGCTTCCTTATGCAACCTCTAACACCTTTGTATCACTTGGGAATGGATGGAATGGAAGTGAAAGATGGTGGTAGTGTGGTGGTTGTTTACGGCCGCAGCCAAGGGAGGAGGAAGAGAAGGTTGTGTGTGTTGGTTTATTTTAGAAATGAAAGTGAAGAACTGAAGGTCTATCTTATAATCTCCAATGTTGCATGATCCAAAGGTTTAAGTGTTTAGTAAAGTAAGGACATGATCTAATACTATAATCAAAGAAAATCACAAGTGGGGCCACCTTGTTGGGGTCGTAGGTGGGGGGGGGGGGGTATGTAGGCTAGGTTTCAACTAAATGTTAGTTATTATGGTTAGAATCCAAGTATTAGTTAGATATTTAGTTAGCAGATATTTATATAGTGTGTTATGATGTTCAGGGACCATAACTAGCTTGGTAATGTTAAAACAGTGCTTCTAGTAAAAATTTGGTGTTTCGGGTAGTGTTCGGCTGGTTACCGGTTCGTTAAGTTGCTAAACTATGATGTTTAGTGTGCTTTATGTTACCTTTTGTGATAGTTTTGATTCCCGACGCTTAGGAAAACATTCAGGACCATTTAACCATATTTCTGCATGATATTGGATTGTTTAAATGTTGAATTTGCTGATTTTCTGCATAATTCTGCAGTTTATGTGAGTTTTAGGCACTTTCCGGCACTTAAACTATCACTAGGAAGGCAGTTTTGTGATCCTTACTTTCCTACACACTATACTAGTGTAATACTTTGTTTCTGGCTCATTCTATGTCTCATTACAATGTCTAACTATTTACTGAACTCCGTCAGCATTTTTCTGATTTGTCTGATAACGGTGCTAACTGTATTTAATGCATCATTTAAGTCATAAAGTTCTCATGCAATAATGCTATGACATTAACCAATATGTGATGTACATGTATGTGTAAAGCAATAATCAGAAAGCAATTCAAACAATTAATTATAATTCAGCACAGTCATTAAGCACTAATCATTATTTAATAATTATACGGATACCTGGAATTTTGACAGTTGTCACAAGGGTGGTGGCCGCTATTCATTAGACTAGGCAGGGGAAGAAGGTGGTACCGGTTAAAAGTGTTATTACGGGTACTTGGAAGGATATCGGTCTATGGATGAGACACTCCAAAGGCTTGGTATAATGATTGAGGATAAATTGAAAGTGGTAGTCGGGGATGTGAAAAGCACAAGATTCCAGAAAGATAGGTGGATTTGTGGAGAGGCTTTAAAGGACACTTTTCCAGAGATATACCGGCTAGCTAAGAATAAAAACGGGTTGGTGGCCGATCATATTCTGGAGAGGTGTAACAATATGTTTGGGGTTGGGAATGGATAAGAGATCCGAATACAGATGCAGAATGGATGCAAGCTGGCAGTATAATGGGAGCGTTGCTGCAGTGTTCGTCCAAAGCGGGTAGAGATGAATGGATAGTTCAATAATTAGGAATGTGTTCTGTTTTCGGTTAAAGGTCTTCGATCAGAATTAGCAGATAGAGAGGCTGAGTCGGATGGACCATATTTCGATTGGAACAGCTGGGCGATGCTTAAGGCAAACTATCTTGTTCGGGGGGCACTAATGGGAAGGCTTCCGATCAAAACTGAGCTTGCAAAAAGGGGTGTTATCGAGTCAAAAACTTGCAGCCGATGCGGTTATGTAGATGAGTCGTGCGATCATGCGTCTATAGCTTGTTTATTTGCTAGATGTATCTGGTGGCATGTTTTCATCTGGATTAGGGTGCCGTAATCCCAAGCCCCTAGCTCTTTAAAGGAAGTGTTTGATACTATTAAACAGGCCCCGGGTTCGAAAAGGTGGAAGAGAATTGTGCATATGATCGGGATAGCAACGGTTTGGCAAATTTGGCTAGCAAGAAATGAAAAGACGTTTGAAGACAGATTTATTTTGATTACAAAGACGGTCGAGCTTATCAAGGAAGATGCTTTGTTTGGATCAATCATAGGTCTAAGCTCCCTTCTCCATCATAGGAGAAGTGGAAGGATTTCGATGTCCTTGATATATTGTAATTAGTCCGGCTTCTTTTTTCCTTTCTTTTCTTGTATCGGATTTCTTAGCTTCTTGCTGTTTTTTCTATATATAGATATAGAAGTTCTTGCTGGTCATATATATATATAGAAACGGGATCAGGATAAAACGCCCAAAAGTGTAAGAACGGTGAGAACGCATCCTGGCCCAACATGTGGCGCGGGACATGATCAGGGGCCGATGGGCTTTTTTGTCTTTTCAATATTTTTCTCCTTTCCCGATTTTTGCGTTTGACAATGCTGCTTCATGTTTAGCGTTATCTAGAATCATTAATTACTTGGCGTTTTACTGTTTTTCCCAGATTTCTTCTCGTTGAATTAATTCTTTTTGTGTCACATAGTTAATTTTTTTGGCGTTATGGCGTTTTCCATGTCTTTTTTTTGGCGTTCTGGGTCTTTTTGTTAATAATTGATTACCATAGATTTATATTTTATAAAATTACAATAATACGAAATCAAAATAAACTAATAGTCTTCCGTGGATGGGATTACATCAGAGATGTACCCATCGCTTTGTTCATCGCTTTCTTCAGATTCATCATCATCAAATTTTAGATTGGCGTATAACGCCATTAGCTCGTCTCTTCTTTGCTGCAGCCTATTCTTGAATATCACTGCATCCTTGGATTTTGGATCGTTCGAAGGTGCTAAATCACAGAGTTGTTCAATGATAGATAGCCTCCCTGTCTTCAACATTTCCTCCATTGGCAATGAATATTGCACCTCGTGTTTATAAGTCACTTCAACTGTTCCTTCTTCTTCATGCATCACCCAACTGCTAAGTGTTGGTAGAGGAGTATCGTCAATATCATCATCATCTTCTACCGAAAATTTTGTCTTCAGTCTTTTTATTACAGTTCGGGTTCTTTCACAATCGTTGGCCATTGGAACCCCAAGGGCCAGGATATCCCTCTGAACCCCTTCATTCATACCAAGCATGGCTTTGATTGTCCTTATCTTCACCTTCTCCTATCAGAAAACTTTATGATGAATCGTTTCTCTTTCCTTTCAAACCTCCATGCGATAACCTTAGCCATTTTTGAAGTTTTTGGTGTTTTGGACAATATGTGGTGTTTTTAGTCAATGTTTTTGGCGTGTTTGACCTTGTGTTCTGATGGTCTTCTTTTATATTGAATTTTTTTTCCTGCGCATGACAGGTAATTATGGCGTTTTGAAAAAGATAAATAAATTCAATTCCCCAAGTATTTGGCTTTCAATGTAATAAATGTTAGTAATTATGTTTCCGTCATTTCATTTTACTGTTTTTGCAGTTAGCGTGTTTTGTTTTCAGACTCATATGTTTTTATGGTGTAACACGTCTATTCTTGACGGCTGTAATTATGGCATTTTGTTTTCAATGGCGTTTAGATAACGATGGGACTTTTTTGTTTTATTTTCTTTGCACATTGTTTTAAGCTTTTTTTAGATTTATTATAATAGTACTTGTTAAAAGTAATTTTATTATAGTTTGGTAGTTTTTGGGGGCGTTTTTATGGTATGATGGCGTTTTACAAGCATTTGCTCATTTTGGCGTTTTATTATATTTTTCATTATAGGATTAATGTACTTTGTTGTTTCTTAGCTGAAATTACAAAACAAACAACAAATAAAGAAAATTAAAAAAAAACAAATAGAAGTAATTTATGATCTAAATCTTAAGTGTCATCAGTCTCTTTCTTCTTTTGAAACTACAAGAACTATCACAAATAAATGGTGTTTTGGGTTTGGCGTTATTTTCTTTGTTCATGTGTTAAAGTGTCTTTGTGAATGTTGGAGACATAGATCGACCCCGTGTGGGTGGATGCAATCTGCCCGTCGTCTTCATTATAATCATCGAGGCCAAAGTAGCAATTACACTGGGATAGGTCTCTTCTAATCATCCAAACCTTCTTCAAGAACAAAGATGACATAATAACATATGGGTGTCATCAGTCCCTCTTTCTTGAATTTTGTCCATCTCATGCAGCAAAATCTTACTACACTCACCTAACAAATCATTCAGCGAAACTTCATGCAGAACATTACTGAGTATCAAAGAAAAGATGTTTGCCATTGTTGTATTTTTTGGCGTTTAAATTGAGTTGTATTTTTTTATGAACCACTGTGTTTTTTGTGTGTTTTTTTTTTTGTGTGAAAACGGAAGGTGGTGAGACGTTTCTACTTATAGGATTTTTTTGGCGCGTAATTTAGGAGGGATATTATTTTTATAACAAAAAATTTAATTAACATTTATCCGGATGTAAGGCTTAGCGTTATATGTTATGGCGTTTCACATTTTGTGGCGTTTTTGTAGCCTGAGAGCTTAAATAAAAACACAGAAAAAAGTACGCAGTGATAAAATTGGCGTTTTGTATTTATTTGGCGTTTTATTTTTCAACGGCGTTTTATGTGAGAAATGATATTTTACCTTTTTTATCCTTAATGAAGCACGTCCACTTAATAGAATTCGTGTTATTTACGAAAACGCCACTGCGCCAATCTAGTCCATAGATTGTTTTGATCGGAAGATCCATAAGCGTTCTCACCGTTATCACACTTTCCACCGTTTTCTCTATGGACTAGATTGTTATGGATCTTCCGTGGCAGGAGAGAACGGTGAAAAATGTGAGAACGGTGAGAACGGATCTTGGCCCAACACGTGGCAGGGAGCGCTAATTGTTATGCGGGGGTACGATTGTCATTGTCCACTTCCCGCTAAACAATGGCGTTATGATTCCTTTGCCCAAAAAAATTAAATATAAATGGCGTTTTCATCTTTATGCTAGTTTTACATGGCGTTTTTTAAAAAGTATATTTTTACGAATGGCGTTTATGTTTTAATGGCGTTTTCATCTTTATGCTAGTTTTACATGGCGTTTTTTTAAAGTATATTTTTTACGAATGGCGTTTATGTTTTAATGGCGTTTTCATCTTTATGCTAGTTTTACATGGCGTTTTTTTAAAAAGTATTTTTTTTCGAATGGCGTTTATGTTTTAATGGCGTTTTATTGATTTCCTATAGATATGGCGTTTTTGTCTTTTTTACTTGTTTTAATTTAGTTTTTTTAACCCTTTTTGTAATGTTGTTTATGTTTTAAATGGTTATTATTTGTTAATTATTCTAATCATGGCGTTTTCTTTGATTTGCACAAATACGATAGAAGATCACACAACCAAACATGTAGTTGTAATAATGTAAAGAGTAAAACACAATAGTCAACATTAAAATCCATGGCGTTTAGCTAATCTACATATTCTTCCATTCTTTTTGCTATTCTCTCGTCTGCTTTGTCAAACAATTCACGTATTTTTGCTTCCCCTAAATCCATGAATGTTTTTAGACAACTTGTTAGTAGTTTTCTGTTTTCATTTTCGCTAAGAAACAGGATTTTTCCAATGTATTTTACCCTTAGTTCATTTAGCTGTCTTTGCTGGAGTTGATTTAGGGCATCTTCTGTTGCCAAACCACTTCTCCAACTAGCTATATCCCCCAAGTATGTTTCCATATGCCTCATTGCGAAAATCCCACAGTCGATCACCGTAGACTTTGTCCTCCAATCCATCTTTTGTCTGACAATCTTCGCCTTGCTCATGATCTTATGCTTTGGGTGTTTTTTAATACGCAAGTAGTTTACAAAAGCTCCGTGCTGCAGTTTCACATTTTTTTGAATATATTACTTTGGCGTTTTGTCAACATAGTTCCTATATTCAAAGTTTTCAAGTATACTTATCAATATTTCCACCCATCCTTCATACTTTTTTTTGATGCTGATGTTATCTCCTACACCGTTGTTGTCCAATACATCAACTCTTTCGTGTTTCATGTTGAAACAGATAACATAGAAATGTCTTTCCCATATTATTGGCACGAAGACAGTTCATAATCCTTGATTGTTTTATGTTTCTTGTCTCCTTTGAAATGTGTATTTTTCAGAATAGTTTCCATGTTGCTGTTGAATTCTTTGTTTCGTGTATCTTCTTTTGTCGTTTCGTAGTATGACGGAGTATTCTGTAATATTGAGTACCACATTTTAAACAACAAAACAATGTCCTATTATAATTTTATCAATTAAATATAGTAAAAGAGTTACCAACAGTAATTCTGTGCAAAATAACCTTGAGGGTGATTCATGAGCCTTGTATCTTTCTTCATAGTTCAGGATATGTGCCCAACATAGAATAATTGAGACGTGTGCTTGAAATCCTGCTTTCATGCTCTCACAGATCACCCTCATGAGAAACTTTTCTCCCATCTTGAACAGCTCAGTTCTAAAAAAAACATCATTTGGCGTTTTAGTTATACAAACTCATTCTATTATAATACATGGCGTTTTGATCGTTTTGCATGCATATTCTCAAGTAAACGTTATGAATGGAAAGTTTGGCGTTTTATTTTGAGAGAAGTGTATATACTCATAATCGCCGATTCCAGTGAAGATGTATGTGGAAAGGTTATTTTCAGGGTTTGTTCTTTTTTCATGTATAACCACTTGCCTTCTTAGATAAGGTGACAAACATGCCCTGCTCAATTTTTTATCTCTCTTCTCCTCTTCAGCCACATTCTTTTTTTATATATATTTTTATCTTCTTCATCATCTTTATCAGCTTTTTCATCAGTAGGCAACTCTTCAGGGTTTAAAATTGTATTTTCTTACATCAGCTTTATGATGTCTGGAGTGTTGTCCTCATCACCTTTCTCCTGCACATCTAACCTGTTTGGCATTTTTGGTGTCGATGTGTTGATAGCGTTTTCATCCTGGGGTTTATTGGGTGTCTCTTCCTCTTCAAAACTTTTCAAGAGGTTTTTCCCAGATGTAGTTGGTGGTTGTTCATATGGCGTTTTATCAAACACTGCCCCTTGTTGGTCGACACTTTTCTTCACCATCTCCCCTTCAGTTTTTTCTTCTTCAGTGTTGAATGCCTGACTGTCTTGTGTTTCTGTCGTGGCGATGTGTGGTGTCTTATCAAATATAGGCATTTTTGGGGTCTCTTCAGCAGGTTGCAGATGTTTTTTTATTGCTTTAATCACTTCATCCACCATCCTTGAATTATCAAGACCTTCTTTTATATCAATCATTTGTTTTAGATCTTGTCCTGGCAGCTCCAAAATCTCAGCAATATTCCTTTTAATTGTCTTTTCCCCATTGTATCTCGAAATATGATATTCAAGTGTTTCTTGAAATCACAACTCCATCTCTCAATATCGTTTTCGTTTACATCTTCATCGAATGATATAGTATCCTCATCATCAATCATATATGGGGGCTGTTGTGGCAGTCGAGGGTTCGGCGTTTTGTTCTATTGCCACATCCCTTGTATCCCCTTCTCCTTCTTTTTCTCCATCCTCTTCACCATTCCCTTCCGACTCCCCTTCCTCTTCTTCTTCTCCTTCCCCTTTTCCGTTTCCTTTTCTCCTTCTTCTTCTCCTTTTCCTTCATTTTCAACTTCAATGGCGTTTTCATGAACTATTTCCACTTCCATGGCGTTTTCATCAACTGTTTCCACTTCAATGGCGTTTTCAATTCTAGCCATCTCCTTCTCCCTTTCTTCTTCATTTTCACATCCTTCTTCTCCTTGTTCTTCATTTTCAAATTCTTTGGCGTTTTCATGAACTATTTTCTATTCAATAGTGTTTTCTTTTTCAGCCATCTCCTTTTCCCCTTCTTCTTCATTTTCATCTCCTAATACCACCTCATTTTCAACCTTAGTTTCTTCTGTATCTTCTTCTATTTCAGCTGGCATTTCTTTGGCATTTTCATCAACAAATTTTGAGATGTTCTCCAATAATGTCATACATTGTGAGCATTTAATGTGTACCAGGAGGCTGTTTGGGTATTCGGACTTTGACTGTTTTAACAATGCGCTCATTTTATTGTAACTGTCTTCTAATTCTTTGTATGCTCCATCCAATTTATCAGCCATTTCCTGTTATATTAAATAAAAGGATTTTGTTTATCTTGGTGTTTTTTGTTTTTTTTAAATTTATTATTTGAACAACATACCACTTCAGGTTCCTTGTTTCGTTCTTCTTCATCAGCAAAAATGTTGTCATATTGTGTTACTTCTCTGATAAGAGCATGGTTTCCTGATGCAGAAACTTCAAACATCATTTCCCGGCTTTCTCTATCCTTATTCGCCATCCTTTGAAGTGAAGCCTCTTCATCATCATTGAAGGGCGTGGCGTTTTGCACCTCATAGTTATAATGATCTTCATGATCAAAACCATCATCATCATCAAACTCATCATCATTGTTATCAGCATGCTCATCGACCTTGTGAACATCATCTTCATCTTCATTCTCAACATCATCACCATCATCTTCATCATGAACAACAACATGCATTTTTCTTGTTTTTTGGGGCTTGCTTCCCTTACCTTTTTTGACTGTTTTCCTTTTCACTTCATTGCCCACAAGGTGTTTTGCCATTGCACTCTCAAATAAGTCTAGAGTTTCTGTTGTAACCCACTCAATTGGGTATCCTTCTTTTTGGTCCCATTTTTTCCTATTGCAAGCATCGTTCACGAAGGCAAGCTGTAACAGAATAGATTTTTCAAATTACAGATATTTTTTGGCGTTTTAATGACACCCAAATGAATAGTGAAATTTTATTCTTACCGCAAGTATGATCAATGCCTGTGTAATGCTTTTTGGGAGCCCATGCGATTTTGGCGTGTTGCATGGATGATATAACTACACCAGTTCATTTGGTTTATTTGAACGTTTGGTGTACGTTGTGAAAGAATTGTTTGTTGACGACTGCAATGTCAGTTGCATGCCCCATTATAGTGAAGAATGCTACAAGGAAATTTAGGCAGAAGTTTCTCCCAAAGCTATCTATCATAGGCAAAACGTTATCAAAGTATATCTTCACACTTGGTCTGTTAACCCAGCCCAACCCTCGGAACTGTGCTTTCCACTCAGCCACCACGTGGCCTTTAGCTGTTGGTCTTTTTTTCATGTTCACGGGCACCCTTCCATTTGGTATACCCGTTAAAGAGTTTACCAATTCTTGATTTATATGTATGGTATGGTTGCCAACGTTTAGGGTGTTTGTCTTTTCATTGTAATTTTCAACCAACCAGTACGCAAGCATTGTCGGTACGATGTCTATTTTCAACCTTAGTGTAGCACCAAACCCCATTTGGTGTACTGTCTTTCTTTGATTTTCGTTTAGATTCATAAACCAACCAGTCAAGTTTATTGGTTTTACTCTTGACAAGATCCTAGCCCCACTGAACTCATGATATGGTTCTTCCTCAACCTCAACATTCTGACTTAATGCCTTCCTCTTATTGGCATTTTGGGCCTTTCCAGTATGGACATTTATTCTCAATCTTAACCTCTCTTCGCCTATAAAAAATGATTTCATGGCGTATTATTTTATGGCGTTTTAATAGTATAATTTAACATAACTGTGATACATTTATGGCGTTTTATAAATCAATAAGAGATTATAGATGTTGAATAAGTCAATAACAGTTAAATGGCGTTTATAACAGAAACCATACATTTTTTGGCGTTTAGTAACAAAGCTATGACACGATACATGTGTTGTGGATTTTAGTAACACATGAGTGATATGTAAAATTTCGTTCTCATACATTGTGAAACAAACGATACATATTTTGGCGTTTTGGCAACAAAGTATGAAAGTGTATTTTTACATCACGAAAAGTAACATTTGTGTACCATGTCCACTTGTTGTCTTATTTTGTTGGTCGTTCGTTTTTTGGCGTTTTGGAGCAGATGACCCTTCCGCTTCCCCCCTTGTAGAAACTGCAAATTTTTGTTAAAATTAGAACGCCAAAAGCAGCATAAACTAGCACAATGTAAATCGAAGTTAACTCACTATGTTTTTTCCTCTGGATCTGGTTTGATCTTTCGACGCCATAGTTTTTGTTGTTTCGTGTTTTCTAGGGTTTTCACGTTTTACGTTGGTTTTGGGGAGGCTTCTCTGGGAAGTATATATGTTTCAGTCAGGCTTTGATGTGTTTTGTATATGAACCTTTACCTTTTTGCTCTTATGGAAGCGCGCCACGCTAATAAAAGTGATGTTATTTACGAAAATGCCACCGCGTCATGTAGTCCATAGATTGTTTTGATCTGACGGTTCATAATCGTTCTCACCGTTCTTATACTTTTAGTCGTTCTCTCTAAATCCTGACCCTATATATATATATATATATATATATAGGGTAATGATCCATAGAAAACCTTATATTTTTAGAAAACTTTGCAAACCCATCTAATGGCCTACATTTGGCCACATGTCCCAGCTTCCATAATATCCTTTTTAATCTTGAGGGCACATTGGTAATTCTACATATTCCTAGCCCACTCAAAAAGTTATCTTGTCCAAAGTGATTTGACACCCTCATTAATATCTAACATCACATCATTCTCTTTCATCCTCCTCCATTTTCGATGAACCAAATTTAAATTAGAAAGGTTGTTTTTTCATAATTTCTTGATCTTCTTAAACCACTTATTTCAAACTAGATCCACCATTAATGAACTATGGAGCATCCATCAACAATGGTAGATCTATGGAGCACCATTAATGTACTATGGAGTATTCATCTTCCTAAACAAGATCTTTACTACGATCTGGGCTAGTGGGCTTTGGTTCGCTTTTCTTCTTCTTCTTCTCTCACCTTCCAATGTTCGTCCAGATCTTGTGGTGAACAGGGGTGTGAATAAAGTTTCTTCCTTTTTTGTTATTTGATTTGATTTGGGTCCAATATTTGTGGTGATATTTGCAATGAGGTAATCTTGATTTAGTTTCTTGATTTGATTATTGCATTGTGGGTTTTTGTTTGTTGTTTGGATATGATGATTTAGGGGGATCTCGTTAATGTGAAACACGAACAACAAGTCTATTAATGTTCACATTTTTATCTTACTTGTTTGCTTCAGTAGTTTTTTTCTTTTCTGCCGATTATAGAATATGGGTTTTGAAACACGAACACCAAGTATAATAGTTAATGTTTGTAATTAGACCGTTAATGTGTCTTATAGATTACAGATTACAGTTTGTATAATTCCTACCGTTATTGTGAAACACGAACAACCGTTAATGTTCGTATAGATTACAAATTATAGACCGTTAATGTTTCGTATTTTAGATCTTTAATGTTTATGTCATTATCTTCATTTGTGTCCTTATTTGATGTTGTTTTCTCATTTTCAGCCGTTACACTTGCTGAATGAAAAAACCATGGTTATGAATGTGTTAATAGTTATGGATACAAGGGAAACAAGATCCAATTCTTGGGACCATTGGTTTCGTCAAACGTGGATCAGATGCTTAAGGATCATGACCATGTTTATGTTACCGCAGAACACAACTAACACATGTTATAGTTTGAACTTCTGGATATGCATGTGTTACATGTGACATGAAACCCATGTACAACATAACACGTGTTACGTGTGACATGAAAACACATTTTTATAACTTCCCTGACATACGCATACCCACATGTTTACAAACCGTTTCAAGACCGACCCAAACAATAAAGCAAGGGTAGCCGCTGAAAAGCTAAGGCAGCAAAGGTAGCCACTGAAAAGCTAAGGCAGACCGTCAAAGGAAGCTCCACCATTTTCTTAGTGCTATGTATTTTCGTTTACTAGTAATATGTAATGTGAGACTCTTATTATTTTGTGTAGTACATGATGTTAAAACGGTATCGACTTAACACATTTTGTGTTGGAGTCGGCCGTGTTGGTACTTCTGCTGTTACTAAGTTACTATTGATGTAACATTCACCAAAAAACGGGTGTCTTAACACACGTTATAATAGACGCTTAACACACGTTATAGCAGGTATACTCTGCTGTTAATAAGTTACTACTGGAGTTTGTGCATCCATTCTGAAAGTCTTAACACACGTTATAATAGAGGCTTGACACACGTTATATCAGGTATACGGGTATAGGTATAGTAAATGGCCCACCATTTTCTTAGTGCTATGTATTTTCGTTTACTAGTAATATGTAATGTGAGGCTCTTATTGTTTTCTCTAGTACACGATGTTAAATCGGTCTAGACTTAACACATTTTCTGTTGGAGGCACCCGTATTTGTACCTCTGTTGTTACAGTTACTATTTAAGTAGGCGCTACTCGGGCGGTGGAGTACCGACTAGCGATTAATCGGGATTAGTCGGATTGAGATATTTACAGGTAATTATTAATTATATATATGCACACCCATTTTTATACGTGGTTTTTAAAGTAGACATGCTTTAACACCTTATTAACCAATTGTTTATAAGTAATTGGCATAAATTTATAAGGTTTGGTCAAAAAATAGCCGACATATGGCCAAAATTTGGCCAGAATAGGATCGTCATAGACCGCCTAGTAATTAATCGGTCGTTAATTGGTGAACCACCGATTAGTGATTAATCAGGGACTATTCAGAGACTAGTCGGGATTTTTACAATAATGGTGCTATGTATTTTCGTTTACTAGTAATATGTAATGTGAGACTCTTATTGTTTTCTCTAGTACACGATGTTAAAACGATCTAGACTTAACACATTTTCTGTTGGAGGCGCCCGTATTTGTACCTCTGCTGTTACAGTTACTATTGAAGTCTATGTATCCATCCTGGAAGTTTTAACACATGTTATAATAGAGGCTTAACACATGTTATACCAGGTTTACTTTGTTGTTATTAAGTTACTATTGGAGTTTATGCATCCATTATGGAAGTCTTAACATGTAACAACTCTCACTAAAATTAATACTTAGTAGGTTAATTATCTATTAAGGAAACCCTAATTAAGAAACCCAAGTAATCCTGCATAAACCCTAAAATTTTCATAACAATCGAAATCAGGATCAGGCCCCCTAAAACTCGGGAGGGGTAAACACTAGTTGATAATTATCTTAAATTCTTGCTGTAGAAGTAAAATTTCGTTCAACTGTCAACTCATCCAAGCTACCTGGACACGAACCTACCCTACCCTAGAATTGCTACCCGTCGCGCCACGCGACAGGTACACATGTCCCTGTCGCGACACGCGAGAAAGACAAATTTTCAGTATAAATAGGTGGGGATGGCACTTGAAGTTTACTGTTAGTTCGACGTACAAATTCACAATATTCACTGAGTTATAGCAGAAATCGTTTACAACACACACGATTCACGAAACGCTGCCACAATCAGGGTAATAACTCGATCGCTATTACGATTCAACGTCCGATCGATTATAACTATCCAATGATTGTTTGAGTGCTGCTCAAATTGAGCTTATACTTTGTTATTCGTCGTGATTTCGACTTGAATATTTGAGTGTTGTTCGAATTCGGACTATGCTCTGTTATTCGTTGTGAATCCATTGAATTATTAAGTATTGCACTTTGTTGATCGTTGTGAGGGTTTAATCTCGTGAATTCTCGTAACTGCTGTATTAGTTACTAACCCGTTTGTGTGTGCATTGTTGTTTAAATTAGGTTAAATCAAAGGCTAATCAGTAGGCTTATACTCTGCTCGTTAAATCTGCAATGTGAGTCATTCTCTTTTTATCAACTGTTTTACAATACTCCAAATTATTTTCCAAGGTTATAATTACAGGGATTAAGTCTTTGTAGTCTTCGATTACAGCCAGTATGTGGGGTATTGTGCACATTACTAGTGTTTATCAGTTTAGGTGGGCGTACCTACATCATGATACGTCACTTTTAGGTGAACGGACCTAATAGTGATTGACGTCACTTGTGGGTGAACGGACCCAACAGTGATATGACCACAGTCACCGAAACGAGTCGAGTGACAAATACTGTGGGTAGTTGATTGACATGTAGAAATATTTTAATCGCTCTTAATACTGTAAATTATAACTAAACATAATTTTTACATAAAAAGAATGATTCACTCAGTATTTCCCCGCTGACAAAACCTTTTTCAAACATGTTTCAGGTGATCTGTTGTGAGCAAAGAAAAGTGCCGTGGAGCACTACAAGCTTAGAAAAGTGGCTCAATGTGAATAAATAAAGAAACATGTTTTGAAAAGTAAAGATTTCCCTGTAAAATCATCTTATTGTAAATTACAGGGTTTTATCCCTAAACTTTATGTAATAAAGTAAACGGGCATTTTGAGTAATAAAAGATCCTGTATTAAAAGACTTCCGTTGTCGCCTAAATTAAATACCACGGGATTTCCTGCGTCGCGGCTCTGGACCGGGTCAAACCGGGGCCGAGGGCCGTGACAGGAAAAGGTGGTATCAGAGCCACTAATTTAAGCTTACTATTGATTTTAGCCTATTGAGAAATTCTAATTGCCATTCTGTGAATATATGTTTTATTAACTGATTAATTGTTAAGTTACAGTATGGGTAAACAAAAGCTTTCTGCTATCTACCACAAGTTAGATACTGCACCCACAGAAAAAGGAACCTCCTCCTCCAAATATCCAGTAGATCCGAAAGAAGGAATTTTTGTTCGGAAAGCACAATATGAGAATCCTCTCACCCCAGAGAAAAGAAATTCGATCATTAGGAAAAGCCAGAAACCCCAAGTCAAGAAAGTGAGGTTTAATCCAGAAATCCAGGAATTTGACAATAGTCCACCTTGGGAAGACCAATTAGATGAAAAATGGGCAAATCTTTATATGCTAGCTACCGTAGCAGAAAATGCAAACCTTTAAACTATCAATAAACATGGTCTAGTAGAAAACTACTATCTAGTAAATAAATAAATCCTAGCATGCTCTCTTTCCTGTTGTCTTTTGTACAAATTAGTATGCAATAAAAACTGCAATGTTTATTTGTAAAACTTTGTTCCAAAGTTTTAACCTAGCATTTTTGTGCATTTTGCATATATGCTATCCAGCATGAATGAAATATCGGAAGCATTTCAGAATCTCAACCTATACCCAGTACCAATTAAAGTCTCCCACGACTTTACTGGATATATTGCTGACATAGAGGAACCTCTGGAATTCCAAGCTCCACCGCTGGAAAAAGCAAAACCTAAAAAGAGAAGAAGATATGTAGGATGGAGGAAAGTGCGCAGAAGAAAGCCAGCCACTAGGAAACTCCCCAAAATAGAAAACCCTATAGACAAAGGAAAAGGAATCGAAATCGGAGAGAGTTCTAAGCCAGCAGAGATAGAAGTCAGGAAAGATTCAAAACAAAAAGGAATAGAAATTGGAGAGAGCTCTAGACAACCTGAAGAAATCACATTTCAAGACGAAATAGACCGTCTACTGTCAAATTGTGATATCATCAGCCCTATCCACAATAATCTATATCCTTACCCGGCCGAAAACCAACTTCCTGTAAATCTGGAACCAGCAATTCCAGACCCACTAATCCACACTCGACCTTTAGGCCAAATGGAAGAATGGTGGACGAATGACTGGCAATTCCAAAATATGATCAACAGTCCTTATTCCTTCCTCCCACAGTTTGATCCAGAACCATTCCCCAATCCTCCAATGAGCAACGAAAACTTATCCGAACTTCGTCAGTTCGGTGAAGAGCTGATAGGTACAGGGAATAGGATCCGGGAAATGGGAGAACAAATCTCCTGGAAGTACGACGAGAGGGAGCGTCGCTACTAAAACTGCCAGTTGACCAAAGGATAGCGGGGTGGGAAGTGTGTCTGTATCATAATGGTAATAGTAAAAATCTAACTCTGTAAAATGGGAAATAAAACATTGTAAGATAAACAGTGTGTATGGATGCCTATATAATCTATAAATAGAAGTCGAAACATCGACAATTTTGGCTAATATATATATGTGTTGTGAAAAAGATTTAGGTGATTACTTGCAATTGTTTTATTTACAATCATTTGATACTAATAGTTATATCTATAATAATTATCGGATGGAAAACGGCAGTAATGAACCAGTAAATGAAGGGAATCAATCTGATCAAAATCAGGAAAACCAATATATGACTAGACAAGACATAGAAAATATTATTACTCAAGGGATAGCCAATGCTATTCCAGTAATCATGGCTGCTGCTCAGAAACTTGTTGAACCGCAACAAATCATTCCTAGTAAACGTACCCAGGAAGACAATTTTAGTCATAGTGTAAATGGAGGCGGCAATCATGACGATAATAATCCACGACAGGCTCCACCTCCTAAGAAAATGAAAGTTGCAACGCCTGGTTGCACTTACAAAGAATTTCTGGCTTGCAAACCTGCCGAATTTGCAGGTAACGAAGGAACAACTGCAGTACTACGTTGGTTAGAGAAAACAGAAGCAGTAATTGCAATAAGTAAGTGTGCCAAAGAAGATCAGGTTATGTATGCGTCGAATTTGTTCAAAGAAGGGGCGCTAGAGTGGTGGAACACAGTATTACAAGCAAAAGGAAGAAGGATGGCTTATGCTATGAACTGGGAAGAATTTAAGAATCTTGTAGAAAGAAAATTCTGTCCCGAGTATGAAAAAGAACAAATGGCGAATAAGTTCTTAAGCCATCGTATGGTAGGTGTAGAGTGTCGCGGTTATACTTCGACATTCTTTGAATATGCTAGAGTGGTACCAACACTGGCTTCGCCAGAACCGGTACTCATTTCTCGCTATATTTGGGGACTAATTAGTGAAATCCGTAACATCGTTAAGGCTGCAAGACCTCGTACTATTGACGATGCTGTGGAATTAGCTAATACTTTAACAGATGAACTAGTACGCACAAGAGAAGAAGATCGAAAGAAAGAATTGGCTCAAAAGATTACCCAAGGATTTCGTGTGGGTAATAATAATAATAAGTTCAAAAAAAAGAGGAATGAGGCAATCCACAAGTTCGCCTTTTTGCAGAAATTGCAAAAAGAATCATTTTGGAAGATGCAATATAATCTGCAACTTTTGTAAAGTTGCAGGACATCGTGAAGAAAATTGTAGAAAGAAGACAACAGTCTGTTTCAACTGCGGAGAAACCGGACATTTTAGACCAGAATGTCCTAAGCTAGCTAAACCAACAGACAACAGAGGTAAAACGACCGATGGAACTACTAAGAAGAATGCACGAGCTTTCCAGCTAACTACTCAAGAAGCCGAACTCATCCCAGATGTGATAGCCGGTACGTTCCTAGTTCACGACGTGTTTGCAAAAGTATTATTTGACTCTGGTGCAAACCAAAGTTTTATTAATACTTCATCTTGCCAAGCTCTTAAGTTACCCTTAACCACCCTTAGGCAAATTTTTACAGTTGAAACGGCAGAAGGTAATTCTGTTAACATAAATAAAGTTTTGCAAGAAGGAAAAATAGAACTATTAGGCCATAAGTTTTCCGCAAATTTGTTACCCATGAAATTAGCCGGATTCGATGTGGTATTAGGAATGGATTGGTTAATAGCCAACCATGCTCGAATCCTTTGTGATAAGAATTCCATAGAAATTCGTACCCCCACAGGAGAGGTAATTTTAGTTACAGGTGATAGACCTCGAAAGCCACTGAAATTCATTTCGGTGATAAAGTTGGCTAGTTATTCAAGAAAACAAGAAATGGTGTATATGATTTCTGTAATCATTAACACAAAAAGTAAGGAACTCCAGGATATCCCTATAGTCTCAGAATACCCAGATGTCTTTCCAGAAGAATTACCTGGATTACCACCCGATAGAGAAGTAGAGTTTAGAATTCATTTAATTCCGGGTAGTACACCAATAGCCAAGGCACCTTATCGATTAGCACCCACCGAAATGCTAGAATTGAAAAAGAAGTTAGACGAATTATTAAGCAAAGGATTTATACAACCTAGTTCATCCCCTTGGGGAGCACCAGTGTTGTTTGTGAAAAAGAAAGATGGATCGATGAGGATGTGTATTGATTATAGGGAGCTGAATAAAGTTACAATTAAGAATCGATATCCATTACCTAGGATTGACGATCTTTTTGATCAACTTCAAGGCGCTAGGTATTTTTCTAAGATAGACTTACGATCCGGATATCATCAATTGAAAGTACAAGAAGAAGACATACTTAAAACTGCTTTCAGAACTAGGTATGGTCATTATGAGTTTACAGGCATGCTCTTTGGACTAACAAATGCCCTAGCAGCATTTATGGACATGATGAATCGGATCTGTAAACCATATTTGGATAAATTTGTAATCGTATTCATCGACGATATACTTATTTATTCCAAAAGTCAGGAAGAACATTGCAAGCACCTTCATGCACTCTTAACTTTGTTAAGAAAGGAAAAGCTTTATGCCAAATTCTCAAAGTGTGAATTCTGGCTACAAGAAGTACAATTCTTAGGTCACATGGTGAACCACGAAGGAATTCACGTAGATCCTTCTAAAATAGAAGCAATCACCAAATGGAAGATTCCGCAAACAGCTATGGAAATTAGAAGTTTTCTAGGCTTAGCTGGATACTACAGACGATTTATTATACCTTTGACTAAGCTGGCCTGTAAAGCCGTTAAGTTTGAATGGGGACCTAGACAAGAAGAAGCTTTTAAAATTTTAAAGTACCAATTGACGAATGCTCCAATTTTAGCCTTACCCGAAGGAACAGAAGATTTTGAAGTATATTGTGATACTTCAAAATTAGGATTTGGATGTGTATTGATGCAACGCAAAAAGGTAATTGCGTATGCTTCCCGACAGTTGAAAAAGCACGAAGAAAATTATACGACTCATGACTTAGAATTAGGAGCCATAATTTTTGCCCTTAAGATTTGGAGACACTATCTATACGGAAGTAAGTTTACTGTTTATACAGATCACAAAAGCTTAAGGTACATATTTGGGCAAAAAGAGTTAAATATGAGGCAAACAAGATGGATGGAAATCCTAAGCGATTACGACTGTGATATTCAGTATCACGAAGGAAAGGCAAACGTAGTCGCAGATGCCTTAAGTCGTAAGTATCAGGAGAAGCAAAAACGAGTCCGTGCTCTTAGATTAAATCTACAAGTAGATTTAATGGAGCATTTGAAGAAAGTTCAAAAAACAGCACTCAAGGACGATGCTGAAGAAATGAAAGGATATACAAAGGGACTGGAACTAGCGAAGTGATGGAATTTGGAGATTCCATACAAAGAGAATTTGGGTACCTAAGCAAGGAGATTTAAGAAATAAGATTTTAGAAGAAGCTCATAAATCTAGGTATACCGTACATCCAGGAAACAATAAGATGTACCAAGATTTAAGAAACAATTTCTGGTGGATAGGAATGAAAAAGGATATAGCTAGCTATGTATCTAAATGTCTTACCTGTTCACAAGTAAAAGCAGAACATCAGAAACCTTCAGGATTACTACAACAACTAGAAATGCCTGTATGGAAATGGGAACTCATAACAATGGATTTTGTTACTAAGTTACCCAGAACCAGAAAAGGTAATGATGCGATTTGGGTAATTGTGGACCGATTAACCAAATCAGCTCATTTCCTACCTATGAACGAAACCTTTAGCATGGAAAGGTTAGAAAAGTTGTACGTAGACGAAGTGGTATCCTTACATGGAGTTCCACTCTCCATTGTATCAGATAGGGATAGTCGTTTCACTTCCCATTTCTGGACTAGTTTCCAGAAAGCAATGGGAACCCGACTAAATTTGAGTACGGCATATCATCCACAAACCGACGGACAAAGTGAAAGGACAATACAAACCATGGAAGACATGCTTCGAGCATGTGTAATTGATTTTGGTGGTAATTGGGATAACCACTTACCCTTAATTGAATTTTCCTATAACAATAGTTATCATTCAAGCATCGAAGCTGCTCCATTTGAAGCACTGTATGGACGCAAGTGCAGAACCCCAGTTTATTGGGCAGAAATAGGAGAAAGTCAATTGTCAGGTCCAGAAATTGTGCAAGAAACTACTGACAAGATAACTCAAATCAAAGAAAGACTAAAGACAGCTAGAGATCGCCAGAAAAGCTATGCAGACAATCGCCGTAAGCCACTAGAGTTTCAAGACGGAGATAAAGTACTTTTAAAAGTCTCTCCTTGGAAAGGAGTAGTACGATTTGGTAAGAAAGGAAAACTAAGCCCAAGATACGTAGGACCATTTCCAGTAATGCAACGAATAGGACCAGTTGCGTATCGTTTACAACTACCAGAAGAATTAGCTGGAGTACATGACGTGTTTCATGTATCCAATCTCAAGAAGTGTTTATCAGACGAATCCCTGGTAGTACCTCTTCAAGATGTAGAGGTAAATGAAAAGTTAAAATTCGTAGAGAAACCACTGCAAATAGAAGATAAGAAAGTAAAGTTTCTCAAACACAAGCGACTAGTGCTAGTCAAAGTCAAATGGAATTCAAAGAGAGGACCAGAATACACTTGGGAGCTGGAATCAGAAATGAAGCAGAAATATCCTCATCTATTCCAGTAAATCTCGAGGACGAGAATTTTTCTTAAGGTGGGGAGGATGTAACAACTCTCACTAAAATTAATACTTAGTAGGTTAATTATCTATCAAGGAAACCCTAATTAAGAAACCCAAGTAACCCTGCATAAACCCTAAAATTTTCATAACAATCGGAATCAGGATCAGGGCCCCTAAAACTCGGGAGGGGTAAACACTAGTTGATAATTATCTTAAATTCTTGCTGTAGAAGTAAAATTTCGTTCAACTGTCAACTCATCCAAGCTACCTGGACACGAACCTACCCTACCCTAGAATTGCTACCCGTCGCGCCACGCGACATGTACACATGTCCCTGTCGCGACACGTGAGAAAGACAAATTTTCAGTATAAATAGGTGGGGTTGGCACTTGAAGTTTACTGTTAGTTCGACGTACAAATTCACAATATTCACTGAGTTATAGCAGAAATCGTTTACAACACACACGATTCACGAAACGCTGCCACAATCAGGGTAATAACTCGATCGCTATTACGATTCAACGTCCGATCGATTATAACTATCCAACGATTGTTTGAGTGCTGCTCAAATTGAGCTTATACTTTGTTATTCGTCGTGATTTCGACTTGAATATTTGAGTGCTGTTCGAATTCGGACTATGCTCTGTTATTCGTTGTGAATCCATTGAATTATTAAGTATTGCACTTTGTTGATCGTTGTGAGGGTTTAATCTCGTGAATTCTCGTAACTGCTGTATTAGTTACTAACCCGTTTGTGTGTGCATTGTTGTTTAAATTAGGTTAAATCAAAGGCTAATCAGTAGGCTTATACTCTGCTCGTTAAATCTGCAATGTGAGTCATTCTCTTTTTATCAACTGTTTTACAATACTCCAAATTATTTTCCAAGGTTATAATTTAGGGATTAAGTCTTTATAGTCTTCGATTACAGCCAGTATGTGGGGTATTGTGCACATTACTAGTGTTTATCAGTTTAGGTGGGCGTACCTACATCATGATACGTCACTTTTAGGTGAACGGACCTAATAGTGATTGACGTCACTTGTGGGTGAACGGACCCAACAGTGATATGACCACAGTCACCGAAACGAGTCGAGTGACAAATACTGTGGGTAGTTGATTGACATGTAGAAACATTATAATCGCTCTTAATACTGTAAATTATAACTAAACATAATTTTTACATAAAAAGAATGATTCACTCAGTATTTCCCCGCTGACAAAACCTTTTTCAAACATGTTTCAGGTGATCTGTTGTGAGCAAAGAAAAGTGCCGTGGAGCACTACAAGCTTAGAAAAGTGGCTCAATGTGAATAAATAAAGAAACATGTTTTGAAAAATAAATATTTCCCTGTAAAATCATCTTATTGTAAATTACAGGGTTTTATCCCTAAACTTTATGTAATAAAGTAAACGGGCATTTTGAGTATTAAAAGATCCTGTATTAAAAGACTTCCGCTGTCGCCTAAATTAAATACCACGGGATTTCCTGCGTCGCGGCTCTGGACCGGGTCAAACCGGGGTCGAGGGCCGTGACATAACACATGTTATAATAGATGCTTAACACACGTTATATATTTCAGTCACTTAATACATGTTACAGTATGTATATACACATCATGGTGTTTTGGAAACCACTAGCTTATACATGACACCATGTTAGGTTAAACCAAGATTATAACATAAGCTTAACACATTTTATCCCAGGTATACATGACACCATGTTAGGTTAAACCAAGATTATAACAGAGGCTTAACACATTGTAAACCACTAGGTTATACATGAATACATGTCAGGTTACAAAAAGATTATAACAGTGGCTTAACACATGTTATACATTCCAAAATGTGCAAAACAAATGACTCGTTTCATATTATATATTCCAAAATTACCGGTACATGTGTTACCATAAATGGCTCGTTTCATATTACACGTTACATACTAACTTGTACATTTATTACTTGTACAAGTTTACGCTCAGTATCCACATTATCGGATATTTTAAACATCAACAAAAATAAAATAGATATTACTTGTTTTTTTAATTAATAAAAGGTTAACACACGTTATATATCATTCTAACAGGGGCTTAACACATGTTATACAGGAACACATGTCAGGTTACATCATGGTGTTCTGTTACAGCATGAACCACCAACACATGTTATAAATGAACGAAGACTTCTTTCCCAAAGGATGTGACTTATTCAATGTCCCGCATTAACGTTGCCTACATCCATCCAGCTTGTCATTTGAATATCTTTTATGGATCTGTTTCTGTAAATCAACACACGTTATATATCATTCTAACAGGTGCTTAACACATGTTATGGGTCTGTCTCTGTAAATCAAGCAACCCAACAAAAAAACAATTATTGTTAAGATCAAAAGCCCCAAATAAGCAACCAAACCAAGAAAAAAACTCGTTCAAAATCTCATCCTAAAGTTTTGGATTTATTTAAAAAACATGAACATTAACCATTACTAGAACACGCATTAACTTCGCCTACATCCATCCAGCTTGTTAATTGAATATCTTTATGGGTTTGTTTCTATAAATCAACACATGTTATATAACATTCTAATAGGGGGGCTTAACACATGTTATGGGCCTGAGTCTGTGAATCAAGCAACCCAACAAAAAAACACTTACTGTTCAGATCAAAAACCCAAACAAGCAACCCAAACCAACAAAAAAACAGCTACCGTTAAGATCAAAAGCCCCTAACAAGCAACCAAACCAACAAAAAACCCGTTCATGCATAACGTCCTAAAGTTTTTGATTTATTTAAAATAAATGAATATTAAGCATTACTAAAACACTTTTAGCACACAAAAACATATTAACAACCATTTCAACAAAAAGTCAAGTGTGAAATGATATTTCAAGAACACTTACCGGATCTATACCCGTCCGATGAACACAAAGAAGATCTTCAAACCTTCTTCTCACACACACACACTCGTGCGTGTGTCTTTGTGATAAAGATTGTTGTTTCTCTATCTAAGCATCAACTTTCTCTCTCTGAAAACATTCATCTTGTCATCGTTCTCTCTCTAAAACAATATACTTCAAACTTCTTCTCTCTCACACACTTGTATGTGTGTTCTTGGTGTTATAGATGAACATGATGAAGATTGTTGTTTCTTTCTCTAAAGCAAAAAATTCATCTCTCTAAAAACTTGTGTCCTACCATCATTCTCTCTCTAAAAGATCTGGGATTAGTGTTTCTTGGAATCTTGAAGGTAGATATTTGAATTCTTAAATGAGATCATCATCTTCTTGTTCTTCTTCACGTTTGTGAGGTGGGGAGGAAAGAGAAAGAGGTAAGAAAAAGAGAAAGAGTTGGTGATTTGATGGTAATGCATGGGGAAGTGGAGTGGGTTATTGTCAATGGTCAAAAAGCCACTTTTTCACTACCCAAATTGCCCTTTCAGTGGTTCTAGACAATATATAAGAATTATTTTAAATATAGTAATTACCCAAAAAAAAGTAGAGCCATTGATCAAACATAATCAATGAATGAGGTTGGGTTTCCAAGGTTTTTTAAAAAAGATGGGGTTTTCTATAGAGCCCAACCCTATATATATATATATATATATATATATATATATATATATATATATATATATATATATATATATATATATATATATATATATAGGGGAGGGCTAAGTGGAAAACCCCATCTTTTTTTAAAAACTATGAAAACCCAATATCAACAATTGGTTATGTTTCATCACACTTGATGGGCTCTCTTAATTTGGGTAAGAATTAGATTTAAAAGAAATGTAATAATACACATTAGTCAACTGGAAGGGCATTTTCGGTAGTATATTCCTTCTCTCTCTACTGTCCATTCATATCATTTCTCTTTAATGCACCTCTCTTTCTCTCTCTTCATATCCAATTCAAAATCACAATCTCATCTCAGCTCTCTCAATTCCCTCTCTCTAAAATCACAAATCTCATTATTTCCTCCCCGAATCAAAACCCTAGCCCCCATGACTTTCCCTTCTCTCTACACAACACTTACAACCTGCAAGCCTAGAGAGAGAGTGAGAGCCGTGAGAGAGAGTACCAGAGAAATCGAAAGAGAAAGAGAGGTCCAGAGAAATCGAAAGAGAGAGAGAAAACTAGTGGGTTTCTAGCCACCCACGGTAAGAGCAGCGTTGTGGCGAGGTGGTGTTGTTGACCATTATGGTTGGGGCACGGGAGGCGGTAGATGCACGATGAGTGAGGCACGATGGTGGTTGCAGATCTGGTGGTTGGTGGAAGGTGATGGCTGGTTGCAGATCTGGTGGTTGGTGGAAGGTGGTTGCAGATAAGTGAGGCACGATGGTGGTTGCAGATCTGGGTTGTTGGTAGTTGATAGCGGCGACAATGGGTGGTTGTAGAAGGTGGTGGAGGGTGGGTGGTTGGTGGCGCCGGAGTTCAGAACGTCGTCGGAGTCAAGATCTAGTAATGGTTAATGTTCTCTCTCTCTCTCCTCTCCTCTGTCTTCAATCAAGATCTAGTAATGGTTAATGTTCATGTATTTTAAATAAATCGAAAACTTTAGGATGAGATTTTGAACGAGATTTTTTGTTGGTTTGGTTGCTTGTTTGGGGATTTTGATCTTAACAATAATTGTTTTTTTTTTTTGTTGGTTTGGTTGCTGGTTTGGGCTTTTGATCTGAACAGTAAGTGTTTTTTTTTTGTTGGGTTGTTTGATTTACAGAAACAGACCAATAACATGTGTTAAGCACCTGTTAGAATGATATATATCGTGTGTTGATTTACAGAAACAGATCCATAAAGATATTCAATTGACAAGCTGGATGGATGTAGGCGACGTTAATGCGGGGACATTGAATAAGTCAAATCTTTTGGGAAAGAAGTTTTCATTCGTTTATAACATGTGTTAGTGGTTCATGCTGTAACAGAACACCATGATGTAACTTGACATGTGTTCATGTATAACATGTGTTAAGCCCTAGTTAGAATGATATATTACATGGGAAAGAACTCTTCATTCGTTTATAACATGTGTTTGTTTTGCACATTTTGAAATGTATAACATGTGTTAAGCCTCTGTTATAATCTTTTTATAACCTAACATGTATTCATGTATAAGCTAGTGGTTTACAAAACACCATGATGTGTATATACTGATAATGTGTTACAATTTCTCTATTCGGAACATGTAATTGATTAACATGTGACAAGGGTGAAAACAGTCGACGGGGGCAATGAGTTTAATGGTAAGTTTAGTTAATATCGTAATCTTCTTGTAACCCCACTTGTATACATATGATAACATGTAAGCATCCATTATAACCCGACTTGTATTCATATATATCAAAAGTGGTTTGCAAAACACCATGATGTGCATATACTGATCTTAACATGTGTACAAGTTAATATGGAACATACAAGTTAATATTGTAACACCGTATACCTGGGATAACATGTGTTAAGCCTATGTTATAATCTTGGTTTAACCCAACATGGTGTCATGTATAAGCTAGTGGTTTCCAAAACACTATTAACTTGTATAATCTTGGAACATACAAGTTAATATTGTAACACTGTAACTTTAGGATGAGATTTTGAACGAGTTTTTTTGTTGGTTTAGTTGCTTGTTTGGGGCTTTTGATCTTAACAATAACTTTTTTTTGTTGGGTTGCTTGATTTACAGAGGCAGATCCATAAAAGATATTCAATTGACATGCTGGATGGATGTAGGCGACGTTAATGCGGGGACATTGAATAAGTCACATCCTTTAGGAAATAAGTCTTCGTTCATTTATAACATGTGTTGGTGGTTCATGCTGTAACAGAACACCATGATGTAATTTGACATGTGTTCATGTATAACATGTGTTAAGCCCCTGTTAGAATGATATATAACGTGTGTTAACCTTTTGTTAATTAAAAAAAACAAGTAATATCTATTTTATTTTTGTTGACGTTTAAAATATCCGATAATGTGGATACTGAGCGTAAAACTTGTACAAGTAATAAATGTACAAGTTAGTATGTAACGTGTAATATGAAACGAGCCATTTATGGTAACACATGTACCGGTAATTTTGGAATATATAATATGAAACAGGTCATTTGTTTTGCACATTTTGGAATGTATAACATGTGTTAAGCCACTATTATAATCTTTTTGTAACCTGACATGTATTCATGTATAAGCTAGTGGTTTACAAAACACCATGATGTGTATATACTGATCTAACATGTGTTACAATTTGTCTGTTCGGAACATGTAATTGCTTAACATGTGACAAAGGGTGAAAACATTCGATGGGGGCGATGAGTTTAATGGTGAGCTTAGTTAATATCGTAATCTTGTTGTAACCCCACTTGTATACATATGATAACATGGTCATGATCCTTGAGCATCTGATCCACGTTTGACGAAACCAACTGACCCGAGAATTGGATCTTATTTCCCTTGAATCGATCACCGTCCTAATAACGAAAAGATAAGATAACCGTTAAGTCGTTAACCAGACATAAATATTAACACATTCATAGCCAGAAAATCTTTTTCCTCAAATAACATCACAAAAACAGTTACTAAAAATAAAAACAGTTACTATTCAGATCAAAAGCCCAAACAAGCAACCAAACCAAGCACAACTTTTTAACACAAAAAATAAAAACCTGCAAATTAATCTTACACAACGGAAACAACAACTAACAAAGTACACAGAACTAAAAACCTGCAATTAATTCGTCATACCCTAATACATGTCTCTAATACATCGCCATACCCTAATACATGTCTCTATAATCTGTTACTATGGTTTAGCTGTGAAACAGGAGTTCAGACTATAACACGTGTTACGTTGGTTGTGCTATAAGACACACTTGGCTTAGCTGTGAAACAGGAGTTCAGACTATAACACGTGTTACGTTGGTTGTGCTGCAAGACAAAGTTGGCTTTTCGTTTCTAAAAACAGATGTGCCGATTATTAGACGTCTAAAAATAAAAAAATCAGGCATGTGTTAAACACGTCATAACTATAATAATTTAAATTGTATGGCTATGTCTAATAGGATAAAGTGTAACATGTATTAGGGTATGACGATGTTCAAAATTGCAATCAGATCCACATTGCAATCTATCTTCTTCTTCTTCTCAAATATGTTCAAAATTTCTAATTTGGTCTAAAAATTGTATTTTATTACCTTGTTTCTTACTTTCTTTCTTATACATTATATTGGAAGCAAAATGAAATAACCAATGTTGTTGGTCCAAAACATGCCAAGATTATAGGCAAAGGTCTACTGGTGTATGTAGAAGCAAAAATAAAAGAAATTGACGTTAATAAACCAAACATCAAACAAATTCATCTTTATCTATGTATAAATTTCAACTTAGGTTTTCTAAGATGATATAAAATAATCATATTGAACTAATCCACATAATAAATAAAGAAAACATCAAACAAAAAACTTGATGAGAGTATGGATACAATACACAAAGAAATCAAACCCTACAGTTAAACTTCAAATCAAATTGCTTGCTTGATATCAAAATCAAATATAGAAAAATAAGGGTAATAACTTGATTAAAATAAATCCAACCTTCACATAAGAAGCCGGGTACGCACATCATCTTCATCCATCGCTTCCTGGAAATCGAGTTCCCAAATCTCATCAACACAACCTGCAATTTGACACTTCTTCAATTAAAAAAAAAAATCCAACCTTCACATAATAACTTGGTGGATTTGTCTCCATGGACATTAATGGAGGTAGGATGATATGCAGGAGAAGAGGGGTAAATGAAGATATGAGGGAAATTAATGGAGAAGATATCTTGTAATTTTTGCTTTTAAAAAAGAAATAATCGAAAAGAAATATGGGTTTGACAATGAGGTGATGTGCATTAATGATAATGTCAAATCAATTGGGGAAGATATCTTGGGGGTTGGGTGGATAGATGTACAATTACAAATATACCCTTAAAGGCAAAAACCATAATCAGAATACTATGCATACATGGAAGGTCCTTGGCCACATGTTGAGTTTGCAAAGTTTTCTCATTTTAAGGGGTTTTTTATAGAGCATTACCCCCTATATATATATATATATATATATATATATATATATATATATATATATATATATATATATATATATATATATATAGGACAAAGATCCGTTAGGAACCACCCTTTATTGCGAGAACCGCGAGAACCAGTGTGAACACAAACAGTAATTCCTAAAAAAATCTAAACAACACCCAAAATTTTTTTTTAAATTTTTTTACTATTTTTTTGGAAAATCGCTATATTTTGTTAATAAAAAAATAAAAAAAATTCAAAAAAAAAAATAAAAAAAAAAATTCGAGTAACAGTTATCCATGCACATGTGCATATGTATCATTTCTTTGTCAAATTCCGTAATTCATTACAATAATAGTCAATTACACTTTCATTTACACTACCACGTGTGATACACTACTTTTTACGTTAACAATATTAGAAATGCACATGTGCATCTATATGTATCAACATGAAATAAGGTGTTTTGGTACACTACTTTCTCTTTCATCTATCATTTCATCCATAATACACAAGCATGCACATGTGCATTTTTGTCATTTCTTTGACAAATTCCGTAATTCATTACACATATTAGACAATTGCACTTTGATTTACACTACCATATGTAATACACTACTTTTTACATTAACAATATTAGAAATGCACATGTGCATTTATATATATCAACATGAAATAAGGTGTTTTGGTACACTACTTTGAATACAATTTCCCTTTCATCTATCATACCATCCATAACACACTACCATTACCTCCTACCATCCATAATACAATACCATTACGTCCTACCATCCATAATAGAATACCATTAACAATATTTTCACTTTATTACATGTATGTAAACACTATTTATACCATGCAATCAACATATTACATCATAAATTGACAACTATAACCAAACCATCAACCACTAGATATAACTAACCAAAAAACATGTATATGAGCCTACTTCTCCATTCAAAATCACAAACTTTTTGTACCAAAACACGTTATATCATGGTTATATCTAATGATGCACATGTGCATTTTAAATATTGGTAATGTAAAAAGTAGTTTATTACTAATGGTATTGTAAATTAAAGTGCAATTGTCTATTCCTGATAACGTATTACCGAATTCGTCGAAGTAATGATACATATGCACATGTGCATGGATAACTGTTAGTCGAAATTTTTTTTTTTTTCGGTAACGAAATATAGCGATTTTTTGAAGAAAAATATTAAAAAAATAAAAAATTTTTGAGTGTTTTTTTGATTTTTTTTTAGATTTTATTTTGTGTTCACATTGGTTCTCGCGGTTCTCGCAAAAAGGGTGGTTCTCGCATGAACCTTACCCTATATATATATATATATATATATATATATATATATATATATATATATATATATATATATATATTCGTGTAAACTACAAATTAAAATATCGTGAAATAAGCATATTGGTATTGAAAATTTCAAAAAGTATGATTTGGATTCAAAATATCACAAACATCTCCAAATTGCTAAGAAAAGACAAGAAAATATATATGAAAAAGGAGAAAGCATTTGCAAAAGAAATGGAGAAGGAACCTAATAGGTATTTATGCTAAATGAGTGTAGTAAAAGACCTACTAGGGAAATAAAAGCTTAAAAAGGTGGAAAATAAATGAAATGTGGAATAACTGAAAGATATTCATAACCTTTACGACTTATCCTCTAATATCACATGCCAATTGTCAATCGTCTATAGAAGTATGTCAATTTACATGATGCATGTAAGAATAATTGAAAGATATTTATTACTTTTTCAACTATCATTCTAATATCTCATATCTCTATAGAAACGTGTGGAACACATATATTTCTCAAAGATGTATGTAGGATAACTTTAACAATATTTATAACTTTTACAACTTAACCTTCTAATATCACTTGACAAGCATCTATACAAGTATGCGAAACTCAAATATTTTTCAAGATGTATGTAGGATAATTAAATATTTTTATATTTTTTACAAATTCTAATATCACATGACAAGCCTACAAGTGTGTGAAACTCATATATTTTTCAAGACGTATGTAGAAATGTTTGAAAGATCTAAGATCCAGTGTAGTGGGGCGTGAAGAGGGGTGTTTTTGGGTCATAGCGTCTGCCACACTACGACGGGCGGCGTCATGGGACAAAAAAATGGATGCAACGTTATCTCCATAGCGGAACTTTGGGGGATGATTTTCAAAAATGGACCAATCAAAAAAAGTTAAGTGTTTTTTTAATTAATTAATAAAAATGAAAATTAATAATTAGGTAATGATGGGTAGGGGTTTTATGACTACGGACTCTAGTGATATAACGCCCCATAAAGCCCCTGTGTGACGTGGCATGACACGTGTCGCATAAAGCCCACAAAGAGGGCTTTATGACTGCACATGGCCTAATATCGCATGACAATCTACTATAGATATGTTAGAAACTCGAGTACTTTCAAAATGAATGTATGATTAGGGGTGTTCAGGATTCGTTTCAAATTCGAAAAATTCGAAATTCGTTTAAATTCGATTCGATTATCAAGAATTCGTTTTGATTATAAGAATTCGAATTCGAGTCAAGTAAATCGAATACGAATTTATAATTTCAAATTCGATTCGATTCGAAATTCGAATAAAATTATACATTTTTATTTATTATTTTTATATATAATACATATATAACTTTTATTAAGCTATACTATAAATTATTTTTAAATTTTTTTCCAAGTATTAAAATTACCCATTACCAAACCCACTACATGACCCATAAGTAAAACTTAAGTATCTATCAATAGATTTCTAACCATAAAAATATTAACTTGTAATGTGGAGTGATTATTCCCGACTTCTCGTTTTGAATTTTAGACTTGTGGTACTTTATTTGAAACCTTTTAACGTGATATCGTGATTTATGGCTTCTTTAAAATTTATGTTTCATTTTGATAGTTTTTTACATGTTTTAAAGAATCTGAATTAAATCGAATTTAATCGAATTCGATTCGAATTCGAAACTTTAACCGAATACGAATCGAATATGGATTGGATTTTTTATTCGAATACGAATTCGAATCGAATTCGAATTCGAATCGAATTCGATAGGTTTTAATCGAACTTGAATCGAATACGAATTCAAGGAAAAATAAAAATTATTCGAAAAATTCGATTTGAATAATTCGAAAATTCGATATTCGATTCGATGAACACCCTAGTATGATTTTCATTTAAAATAAGAAGTATTAGTAAGAGGATGTTGATATAAAGACAAAGAAATTTGAATGTGTACGTAATTTACTCACCACTAATACTAACACAATATTCAAATGCTATAATTTCTTCTATTTCCAGTAAAAATAAAGATAAATTTTGTATCCTTCTTTACACCATTCGTAATGATTAATGTCTTTTAAAGGGTATTTTTCATCACGTCAGCATTATAATACCCCATATAATGGTTAAGACTCCTTAATACCTTTTTATTCATTACTTTCTATGTTTTTCCTATTCATTGAACATTATTCTATAGATGTCAATCCATTATAATGCCCCTATAATGCCCATTAATGCCCATAAGAATAGTGTGAAGGCATTATCAAACTTTTTCACGCCATTATAATGCCCATAATCTTACAATATAAAAATCAGACATTTTTATTTACCAGCATACTCTTACGAACCCATCTCACATTTGTGTGTCAAAATAAGCAACCATCAAACTGATAGTCAATGATATTTATACAATGCGTAATGGTTAATGTCTTCTAAGGGGCATTTTTCACAACATTAGCATTATAACGTCTCAGCAAAAAATGTATAATGGTTAATGCTCGTTAATGGCCATTTCTTTCAATACTTACCATTTTTTTCCTCATTTTTGGGCATTATTCTAGAAATACTTATCATTTTTTCATGCCTCTATAAAACCCAAGGGTTTGGTGTTGTGGCCGTTATCAAACTCTTTCATGCCCCTATAATTCCCATTACGTGTGACCTTATTTGTGTTAACATACATTTACTTAGGAGCAAGAAAATACATTAGTTTTTTTTTAACGACAATTTTTTTTTTATTTCTTGTTGTCTGTGGAACTTGAACTCTAGATCTCGTCCTCCTAAAGTGTTTAAAGGCTTAGCCAATTGATTAAATTGATGACTTGTATATTTTATGTATCAAGAAAGTAAAGTTTTTTTAAGGTTCCTAATATGACAACTTTTTATAGAATCTTTTATCACTTTCTAAATACATTTGATTCTGGATAATCAATGGCTGCAACTAACAGTAAAACCATTTTTTTAAATAAACAATATACTTCAGTCATTCCAATTACCATATTAACTAGTTTTTTATATCGCGCGTTGTAGCGAAACCGAGCAAATGATAATGTAAAACAAACGTGATTTGAAAAAAAAGCATGTTGTTTAGAAAGTCAAACCATTAGAACGATTTAGTTTATCATCGTACCGTTTTATGATACCAAATAAATAATTTATTTTGAGTACAACTTCGTTTTTAACAAAACTTATAACGGAATGTTAGGGAAAGAAATCAAACACAACTACTTACTTAAGTTTTTAGAAAAAAAGTTATAAACGTAAATTATTAAAGAAATATTAAATTAATGGATAAATTAATATATGTTCAAAAAAAAAAGAAAAAAAACAATTATTAAAAAAAGGGTAAAGGAAATATATGTTTTAAAAAAAAATATGTTATTAAAAGTAAATATAATAATAAAATATTATAATTATTAAATAATAAAAAACTATACATTATTATAAAAATAAAGTTACTATTCATCAGCCCTCATTAACAAAATATATATAATAATTGGAAGATGTTTGTATGGAATGTAGTTCTTGGAGTCTTTTAAAAAGAAAATTAATTTTTTATTTCTAACTCAGGTTTTTATTTTTTTGCATTTTAATCTTTTTGCTTTTTATTTTTAACCCAAAATTTTTCAGTTTTTTGTAATTTAAACCCAACACATTTTTATTTTCAACTTTGATCAACGTATTTTTCATTTTTTCAAATTTTTCGTTTTACGTTTTGTTCTAATTTTGCGAGTAAACATGCCGTAACATACGTGTGGGTTTCAAAGTTTTTTAGACTATTTTTTCCCGTTTGACAGTACCGTTACAACGCGTATATTTTTCATTGTTTGACAGGTTCGTCACAACGCGCGTGGTGTTAGATTGACTTAGTTATTCTTTTATATTTTTACATTTCAGTCTTATTTTTTCACATTAACATGTCGCAATTGGCATACGTGGTTCAACGATTTTACGTATGCTTTTCGTTCGTTGTTATTTTTTGCTTTTTATTTATTTTATTTTTATGCTCTTTTCCGATGTTATTGGTCGCTAGTAATTGTGTAGCATTAGTGCTACTTGACACGGTCTATGCCCCCCTCTCGGGCAACACAAGGTTCCTTAATACTAGTTTAGCTTAATTGTTTTCTTTTGTTCACAATGTTAAAAATAACAATACAAACAAACATAACTAGTAAAAATTCCACTTAATACGTTTGTTTGTCATTTTAATATTTTTACTGGATCTTGTTTGTTATTTTTATATTTAGAACAAAATACGATGATGGAGTCAAATAGAAATGTTAGAAATATATGCTTTATTATGTATGGCTTAATCAAAAAAAAAAATAATTTGATTTTTGAAGTCATACTGTTGATGCAACAAATAATAGACCAAGGATAGTAGCTGAACTGGTTAGGCAAAAGGGTTGAAGGGTTCAACTTTGTCTAACGCGGGTCGTGGGGTCCCCCCACGTTTGCAAGACGTGGAAAGAGGTTCACTAGTTTGTTTCTGTTGTTTGCTCGAGATCCTCCACTGAGATGTGCTCAGTTTCGGATGTAAGAACAAAGAGAATGTGTGTGTTGAATGTGAAAGAAAGTGACTTGCATGAAGCAAGTACTCGAGAACGATGACCAGAGATTCTCCAAGAATCAGAGCTGATCGGAATGTCCTTCACACTGAATGAAGTGTCTAATTTATAGGGAAAGACATCGCTCAAAGAGGAAGCTGTTTGACTAGTGAACATGCTTCCGGTGGGGGTTTTGCCCTTTTTGAGGGTTGAAGCCTTTGACCTGCGGATAAAAGGTTGTGCTCTGTGGACTCACGCTACTTTTGCGGCTGGGGAGTTTGGTGAAGCAATCAGAGATGTGACTCTCTACTGTTCACGTACTGTTTTATCTCAACTCCCAGATTTTCAACCTTCGAACCTTTTAACCTTTTAGGCTTTAATGTGTCTAAGTCATTTTATTTAGTCTTGGGCTACCCCCGTCATCAGGCCCCCAAGTCGGAGGTTTTTGGGAGTGAGTGGTTTAATGACTATTGCTTAATTATAACTGATTTGATTGATGTGTGGCAGTTTATATGTCGGCGGTTTTTTGCAGGGAGTGGTTTAATGACTATTGTTTAATAATAACTTTTATTTGGGCATTATCTTCTTTTATTATTGAAGACAAACAACAATTTTTCATTTTCTCTTCAAGTTTTCTCTGCATTTCCTTTCCATCCTTCAGGTTAGTTCTGGTTTCTTCTGTTTCCTTGTTTTCTTCTTATTTTCTGCAAAATGGGAGCTCGTAAGGATTTGGCAAAATCCTTTTCTCGATTAACCCAAGAAGAGGTAGAACTGTTTTGCATGGAATATGGTATTGGGAACAAGTTTAAACCGACTGCTCCTGCTTGTGACGTTCCGATTGATAAATGTCCGGCCGGTTCGATTGCTCTTTATTGTCGTCATTTTGAGTTTTCGAACCTCCGTCATCCATTTTCCCTCTTTGTTTTAAACCTGTTGGAGTATTACCGAGTCTCCTTTGGTCAAATTCATCCGAAGGGCATGGCTAGGGTTTTACATTTCGAAGTTTTGTGTCGTGCCCTTGGTTATGATCCTTCACTGTTGCTTTTTCGTCGGTTTTTCCGTTTGGCCAAAAACGGTGATTGGTTCACCTTTGAAACATCCAAGGTTGATGCTTGTCTCATTTCTTCCATGGTTACCACTCTTGGTACTTGGAAAGATCATTTTTTCTGGGTCTCTGATTCTATTGTTCCCTTCAAGATGGTGTGGAGGCACCCAGATGCTGTTCTCAATGAACCGGAACCCTCTGAATCCGATTTAAATGACGCTTTTCTTAAAGCCATTCAGGAGTGCCATTCAAGGGTTCGTCCCTTTCCTGAACATTTTCTAGTTCTATTAGGGGTAATAAATTGTGGGAAAAGGCCAATCGGGATCCGGTTCTAATGAGGAATGGCACGGGTATGCATTTTTCTTTCTTACTTCTTTTGTGTTTTCTTAATTTATGTCTTATGTGCTTTTTGTTTTGTGGTTATTTGAAGTCATGTCTGCACTTGATTTCATAATTCTGATGTTGCGTTTGAGGATGTCCCAGTTGTCCCTGATGAAAATGTTGTAGTTAAAGGTGCTGAGCAAAGGTTTGAGGGTACTGGGTATGTCAGTGTCTCCAATGTTAAGGGTTTTTCTAAGTCTGTTGCTCCTAAGGCTTCAACCCGTCGATCTACTCGCCGTTTACTCAAGGGTGCTCCCCAATCCACTTCTACTGAACCAGTTGAGTTGAGTGATGATATTGAGCCTTCTGAAGATCAAGGTCTATATGGAGGTATGTTGGCTACCTGGTCGGGGGTTAAGGGAACGGTTTGGTAAGAGTCTTGCCATTGTTCAGTGTATAGATCCTGCATAGGACCTGGGTCAAATTTAGTAGGACCTCCTTCAATACCCACCGGTATTGGATGGCGGGGGTCCAAACTCTTTGATCCCCTCATAAGTTAAACTACTATTAAAACTTTAACCAGGCTACTTAGGACTGTATCCCTGCTGACTCAGACTACTTAGCCGAGGGTAACGTCACCTTCAAAAGAGGGGCCTACCACATTATGCATTAATAACTTAATTAATTATCTTTCAATAATCCGACCCTTTAGGATTGTATCCTTGCTGACTCAAACTACTGGGTTGAGGGTAACGTCACCTTCAAAAGAGGGGCCTACTACAATAACTAAGATAATCTTTTAAACAAGTGCAAAAGTGCGAAAATAATCAAAGGTTACACTACACACGAGTCGGATCCAAGTGATTCATCTTGTCTATCTGTTTTTACTTTTATTTTTATTTTCAGCATTTTAGTTAGTTTTATTTTTCTAGTTTAAAAAACCTTTTTTTCTAACATTTTGATTTGATTAGACGTTGAGGATAAACCGGTACTAAAAGCTCTTGTGTCCTTGGACGACCTCGGTATCTTACCAACACCATACTACGTCCACGATGGGTGCTGATGACGGGGGTAGCTCAAACCTTAATAAACCAGATTAGAAACACAATAGCTTTAAAGGTTGAAAGGTTCGGAAATAGTCCAACGGTCATGAACAGTAAAAAGACAAGTCAGAGCTTTGTCACATCACCCTCTGCGTGTCCAACACTCTCACAGCCGTAAAAGAGAGTATGTGCACAGAGAACACGCTTTTACCCGCAAATCTAAACCCTTCAACCCTCAAATGGGCAAGTCCCTCACTGTAGCCAAGGATCACTGGTCAAAGGCTTCCTCTTATAGAATATTCTTTCCCTATAAATAACAGCCTCTTGCCATTCATTCCAGCCATTCCAGATCAACTCAGATCACCCTTGATCTCTGATCTTACTTCTCCTCTCTAGAACCTGCTCCATGCTTGTTCTATTCTCGGCTCACTACAATATTATCTCACTTAACATAGACATTCTGGGTTGAACCCTTCAAGCCAGAATTCAAAGTGAATAATAACAAAGTGATCCGCCTCCACGTTCTACAAACGTGGGGGGACCCCACGACTTGCGTTAGGCTAATCGAAACCTTGAACCCTTTTACCCCTGAGATATCGCTACAGGCCTTGGTCTATTATTTGTTGTATCAACAAGTTGGCGCCCACCGTGGGGCTACGCCGCTAACTTTATCTTAAAGACCAGTTGTGTAGCTCCATTTTCTCTTTACATCATGTCTGAAAGCGAGTCTCTCGGTCAGGTAAATGAGGTGCCTAACAACAACGATTTAACACCAAATTCGGGTCGGATCTCACCGGTCTTATCTACACCTCTTTCTACTCCCGAAAGTACTCCAACGGGATATGTTCCCAGAGTTCACTTCTTTTCAAACACAAACCCATCTCGGTCAGGGGTTGCACCTACTCAAATCGATGTAATGCATACACCGGAACATATAGATCTAACACCCGAGTGAGTAGGTAGAAATTTCTTACAACTGAGATTTCTTCTCAACTAGCATATGAGCTTAGAAAGGAAAAAAAGGGTGAGAATAAGACTAAATTATGAGGAATCTGAACCCTCATTATCACATGGCCCTTCATCTCTTCCTTTTAGCAGCTCACGTTCAGCCACATCTTAACTTGAAGTTGGTCCTAGTGTGGCAGACCAACCACTCAAGCCTTTATGCTTTTGGGAGGCCAAGTCCAACCGCTTTTCCCTTATTTACCTACCAACCCGTTACAACCGGTGCACCTATGGGGCATAAAACCACTCTTGATCAATTATGGTAAGTCACCAACTTCAAGTGTTCTCCCTCCCATTGCCACTTCGTGAAAACAAGCCATGGCCACCCTGCCTTCGGCTCGTGGTATGGTCATGAACACATCCATGGGAATGCCTTATACAGTAAGCCTTTAAGGCTTTAACCTTTTGACACAGATGATGACATCTTTCATGAGTACCATCAGAAAGCCTTTAAGGCTTTAACCTTATACCCTAGCTGATGACACGGATGATGGAAAAAATTTCCTTTGCAGCACGTGAAAAGTGGATGATGACACAGAAAGCCTTCAAGGCTTTGACCTTAATTTCATCAACCAAGTGCCAACCACTCACCAAGGTACCTCAAGCGGTTACCCAGCTTCAAGGGTAGTAGAAGACCTCTCAAAACCCTACAAGCCTAACAAACTTGTCTTGCTTCTCCCAACAAATCGTTGATTACAAGTTTCAAACCCAGATAAAGATGCCATCACGGTACTAAAGACTACCTCCAAATCTTCGCCGGGATTGCAAGAATTGAAAAATGACCCAACTCCAAATGTTGTCTGATGTTCATGCAAACCCTTAAAGGGTTTTCACGCATATGGTTCAATGACCTTCCTGGACGAAGCGTTCAGACCTTTGACGATCTTAGCAAAAGTTCCCTATAACAACAGAGGCATGTCAATGACGCCACGATAATCTTCCAGACCAAACAACGTGATGATGAACGTCTCAGAGACTTCATCGAAAGTTACAAGAAGAAAGATTTAACTTACGCCAATGAAAAGATTAGGGTTGCAAGGTTCATGAATGCTAAATTCCAAATATTTCACAAGATACTTCAATAAATGTCTGCCCAAAACCCTTGAAGAAACACTTGAAAGGGCTGAAGCCCACATTCGAGGAAAATAAGCTGTAGACATCAAAGAACAAAATAAAAGACTCTTAACTGGAGCTTCTAGTATGGCTCTTATGACAAACGGTTCAAAGGTTCGGATTCCAGAAGGCCTGAAGGCCGGAACCCTCCAAGCCAAGAAAAAACCAAAAAACTTTACAGCCTTAACCAAGGCTACATAAGAGATCTTGGCAACCGAAGGGGTAAAACACAGCTTCTGCCCTCCTCAACCTTTGCCAAAAAACAAAAGATTGGAATAATCAAGCCAGTATTGTGAGTTTCACGAATAGAAAGGTCACCATACCAATAATTGCTTCCAACCCAAAAAGAGGATCGAAAAAGCCGTCAACTCCGAACTTGCTCACTTGGTTAAAGGGGTCAAGGACAAAATGGTTGAAGAATAAAAGTAGGAAGTGAACATGGTCGACCTTGAAAACAAAGCTTTAACCCTCTCAGCTGATGAAAAGCTTGAAACGCTTTAACCCTCTCAGCGACAATGAGCGTTCAAAGCTTCAACAGTCTGAATCCTCCAAAATCATGCTTGAGAAATGCTTTAACCCTCCCGAAAAGCTTGAAACGCTTTAACCCTCTCAACGACGATGAGCGTTCAAAGCTTCAACAGCCTGAATCCTCCATCGAAGGTATCGCAGACATACCTACCAAGCCTTTAGGCCAAATAACCCCTAATGTTTGTTCAGTGAAAGAACAAAGGGACGAACCGAACAACTCACATATGCGGTGATCAATATCCCTTCCAACTATGATATCATCATAGGAAGGCCAGGGCAAGGTGTGTTCGTAATGGCAGTTGTAGTTGGTCAAGACACTGTGAAGTTTCCCACTGAAAAAGGGATAGCAACCCTTCAACCTAACCAAGAAGCTTTTGTGGTTGAAGGGGAAAGCTCAAGAAAAGACGAAGACGATGAACAAGGGTTGAACATAAACCCAAAATATCCTCAACAGGGGATAAGGGTAAACACTAACCTTTACAATGAAATCCTCTCATACCTTGAAAAGCTGCTCTTGCACTATGTATTTGCTTGATGCCCCGAAGATATGATCGGCATCCCTCATAGCATTGTTGAAACATGAGTTATGGATCCCACCTGATGTTAAGCCCATTATACAAAAGAAACGGAGTCAAGCCCCTAAAAGAAGCCTTGCAGAATGCCAAAAGATGGAAAAGCTTGTTCTAGCCGGAACCCTTCGAGAGGTCAAGTATCAATCATGGGTGGCCAATCCGGTAATGGTTTAAAAACCCGACAAGTCTTGGAGAATGTATATCGATTTAAAAGACTTGAACAAAGCACGCCCAAAGGATTGCTACATGCTGCCCTGGATAGACCTCAAGGTTAACTTACTCACGGGCTTCTCGTGTTTTCTTGACACCTAAAAGGGTTACCATCAGATCCTAATGAAAGAAGAAGACGAATAAAAACCACATTACACACTGATAAAGGCATATTTTGCTACCAAAAATGCCTTTTGTTTTAAGAAACGCAGGTGCCACTTATCAAAGCCTGGTTAACAAAGCGTTTACCGAACAAACTGGCAAGAACATAGAAGCTTATGTTGAAGATTTGATGATCAAGAGCAAAACGGAATACCAAATGCTCAATGACATACAAGAAACCTTCCAAACCTCGAGAAAGATAAACATGAAAGCTTAATCCAGTCAAGTGCTCGTTTTTAGGGCACATCATGGGGAAACAAAGCATAAAAGCCAACCCTCAAAGGATGTGCTAACAAGAAAGACTTTCAATGGAAAACTTACAGCTTTGAAGCGTTTTACCTCAAAAGGAAGCCTTCAACCAAATGAAGCAACACTTGGCTTCACTCCCAGCCATTTCGGCTCCAGAAACAGGAGGAACGACCTCTATCTACCTTTCGATTGCTGAAAATACCATAAGTACGGCTCTAATCATTGAACGAAACAAAGTTCAGATACCCGTTTACTTTTTCAAAACTTCAAAATTAGCAGAAATCAAATATTCTTCTTAAAAAAAAAAAAAAAAAAAAAAAAAAAACTTGCTCTAGCCCTAGTCCAAACGGCTAGAAGGCTTCGAAGGTACTTTCAGTCACACCCGATACAAGTGATCATTGACTAACCAATTAAGAATGTGCTTGAAAAACAAGAAAATTCCAGACGATTAGCCAAATGAGTTGTGAAACTAGGTGAACATAAAATCACCTATGTTAATACAACTGCAGCTGAACCCTCCAACCCTGATACCTGGAAGCTCTTTACCGACAAAGCTTCCAGCATTGAAGGGTCAGGAGCAGGGCTAGTTCTAATTGATCCCAACGAATTGGAATTCACGTATGCCTTTCGTCGTGAATTTCAGACTACAAACAACGAAGCTGAGTATGAAGCATTGATTGCTAGGCTCAAGCTTGCAAAAAATATGGGTGTCAAAAGGCTTCAAGTCCTCACAGACTCTCTCAAGCTTAGACAATAACATCTACATAGAAAAAGAACCCAACATAAATAAGTACCAAAATAAATCAAAGGAATCGATTAACATATTTCAAACATGTGCCATCAAATAAATTCCAAGATCTCAAAACAAGAGAGCTGATGCAGTAAGCAAGCCTGCATCTCTTACGTTTGCACATCTCACCAAGAAGATACTAGTTGAGGTATTAAAAATACCATCCATCCAAAAAACACGAGTTTCAAGATGTGATCACCGAAGAAGGGCCAAATTGGACGACTCCCATTGAAAAGTTCCCAAAAAACGATGAATTACCTAATGACCAGACTAGGGCTAAAAGGGTTCGTATCAAGTCAAGGCAGTATGTGTTACAAGGATATCTCCTTTAGAAAAAAGGATACCTTGCACCACTACTTCGATGCGTTGGCCCAAAACAAAGCCAATATCTGATCAAAGAGGTTCACGAAGGGATATGTGGAGCTCATTGTGGCCCAAAATCGGTAGTGTCAAAGTTGATGAACCTCGAACACTTTTGGCCTTCCATGCATCGAGATACCTCCGAACAACTGCGAAAATGTGAAACTTGTCAGTTACATGCTCCGGTACCCAAAAGCCCCAAACATTACCCCGTTCCCATCTCCTTGGCTTGGCCATTTCACAAGTGGGGTATAGACATTGTTGGTCCATCCCCACTAGCCAAATGAGGAGTCAAGCTCTTATTGGTAACCGTGAATTACTTCACCAAGTGACCAGAAGTAAAACCATTGGCAAAAATCTCAGGGAAACATGTCATTGATTTCGAAAGCATAATCTATTGTTTTGGGCTCCCAAGGGTACTAGTCATGGATAACTGGAAATAGTTTGCCGAGAAACCTTCTAGCTCCTGGTGCAAGGAGTTCAGAATAACTCAAGTATTCAGCTCGTTAGCTTACCCACAATCCAATGGCCAGGTTGATAGGATAAACCACAACACTGTTGAAGGGGTTAAATCTCGATTAGGAAGAAACGACAACAACTGGCTCGAATAGCTTCCCAATGTGCTATTGGAAATTCAAACAACCGAGAAAACGAGCCACAAAGAAAATACCCTACAGCCTAGTGTTTGGATCAGAGGCTGTAATCCTAGTTGAAATCGGAGCAACAACACAAAGAACAATTAACATCGACCTCAGGCCAAATAAGAAAGAGACGATGTTGAATTTGAAACTCCTCGAAGAGGCTCGTGATTAAGCAGCCATACAAAAAGCAAGGTACAAGCAAAACATAGAATCATATACAATACACGGGTGAAGCATGAACGCTTCAAGCCTGAGGACCTTGTGCTTCGAAACAATGAGGCCTGCAAGAAAGAAAGCCAAGGAAAGCATGGTCCTAAGTAGGAAGGGCCATACATTATCCTTAAAGCCCACAAAGGGGGATCATACAAGCTGACAGGTCCGCAAGGCAAAAAGCTTCCCTGCCATTGGGATGGCAACAACCTTAAAAGGTTCCATGTGTTAACCAAAACGTGTTACAAATAGTTCCAAAGTTGTTCTATTCCCCTAGTAATCAAAGTACTTTGAAATGAATGAACAATGAATCAAAATTTGTCTTTTTATCCTATAATCAGGTTGAGAACCTAGCAAGAAACTCCATGGCAAGGGCCATGTAAGGGGATGAGCTCCCAGGCCACATCGCTCAATAGGTTCAAGGGTTGAATGGACCTATATAAGGGGTGAGTTCCTAAATCAATACAACTCCATGAGACTCAGAGAAATCTTAAAAATCATGTCTCATAGACGGGTTTGGACAGCCTACACCAAATGTTCCTTAAGCCCCAACATTGGCTTATGAACCAAAAAGACTCTAAGTGAATGTCATACATAGGATAGAGGTTGTATCTTCTTGTTAAAAATAAGCTAAGACTAAGTGACTGCAGCACTGAACCCTTTAAGGTATAAATAACATAAGATGCACCACCCAAAACAAAGACAACATGCAAAATCAATGAAAACGCAAGGGAATAAATAGAACAACATAGCAAGATAAGTTAAAGATAGCAACGGCCATACTGGCCATCAAACATAAAACATTGTCCACAAGCCTTCAAGGCTTTAACCACCAAGGGATCTAGACGATTCCTTTAAAATAAAAAGATGTTCAAACAAACAACCTACAACATTATTCGACATGCTAAGAAAGCTATGAATTAAGGTTTCTTCTTCACTTAGCAACGTCATGGATGGTAGACTTTGATGCATCATCCTTCTTCGAACCTCCATCATCTTGGGTCTTTTTAGCCTTCCTCTTTTTCCTCCCTGCTGCACCCACTGCCTCGGAGGCTTCAAGGTTTGAACCCTTTGAGCCCTCACCACCTTCAGAACACGTTTCCTCGCTATCTCCGGAGCAAGGACGTTTCTTCGAGAGGGACTTCAACACTTCGTTACAAACAGCCTCATTAAGGCCCTTGGGTTTTAGCTCCTGCAAGACAGGAAAAGGTTTACCAAAATACTTGGAAACTTCACCCACATAAGGGTAAATAATATGCCCTACCTTCAAAACAGTTTCCTTGAAAACTTCGAAGGCTTTGGGTTGAAAAAGAGAAGACTTTTCTTAAGGCTCCCCAGGCTTACAAAGCTTTGTAACCAGCAAACAAATCTTGGTGTCTCCCATGAGCAAGAAGCTCGGTGTACACATCACCCAAGACCTTTTTGAACTCCGATGAATGGAGAAGATAGTTAACCACTTGCTGGAATTCATGCTCAATGAGCCATTTATTATCACTAGTTTCCTGGGCAAGTGAAGCCTTTAACCCTTCTTTCTCCTCTAATAAGGCCTTTTTTCTGAAGCTCCAAGGCAGCCTTATCGACCCTGACTTGAACCTTGTCAGTCTCCAAGAGCTTTTCCAATTCAGTCTTGTGCGGGAAGAAAATTCCTAAAAAACTTCAAACAGCAATGCTTTCTCCTTCTTAGCGTATCCCTCAGCTTCTTTCAAAGCAACCATTGAAGATTTCATCTCATCCCTCTTCTTCGAAATGACTTCATATCTTGCATCCTTTCTTCGAAATCGGGATACACCCTCAAGAAGCAAGGTAGCAAGGTTGCAAGCACCCATCATCATTTTCAAAATCATCAGTTCATCGTCCATAGATGAGCAAGAACCTCGAACAACAGGAGAATCAAAGTGGGTAAGAACATCCTCACAAACGGATGAAGGCTTGAAGCTGTCACCAACTGTGACCTTCCAATCCGGCACATAAACCCCCCCTGGATTAACATTAGTGGAACCTTCACCACCCTTCCCGGAACCCTTCAAGCTCACAACCTTTTTACCGCCAAACCACCAAGGGTCGTCCCTTGTCCTATTTTGATTTTCCCCAACCCCAACTTCTAAATCATCTGAAGCCTCTATGTCATTACTTAGTTCCACCGGCTCAGAAGCTGATGGTTGGTCAGCAGTATTTATCAAACAACAGCTCGAACGACGAGTAGAGACTTTGGAAGCAACAACTTTGGTGAAACCCTTGACATTGGGAACGTTCACATAGCCTGAACCCTCGAACCTATGTTCAGTGCCCCTAACAACAACATCTTCGCCGGTTGTAGCCTTGGCATCTCCAAACACAACATCAGATGTGTCATCGCTCTTGATAAAGTCTAAGGCAAACATAACTGCAACAAATAAAATATAACATAAGCAGAAAAAACAAAATATCATACCTTGATCATCTCTCACGAGCACAGGGTCACGATTCGGCTTGTCCCACAACTTGCTAAGATCCACCAACACTAAAAGATGTTCGGGAAAGGGACAAAGCCTGGAAGGACACCCCCTAATAAACTTCAACAACCATCTATCTCGTGTTTGAAAGGTTCAAGCTCATTCAAAACAACATAAGGATGCCTCCAAACAAGCCTGAAAGGAACAATGGACTCTGAAATCTAGAAAAATCGGTCCTTCAAAGAACCAAAGGTAGTAACCATTGAGGAAGTCAAACAAACATCAACTTGGGATATCTCAAATGTGACCCAATCGTCGTTCTTGGTCAAACAGAAGAAACATCGGAACAACAACGATGGGTCATACCCTATCATAAAACCTCAAAATGTAAAATCCCAGCAAGACCTTGAGGACGCAACTGAACAAACGACACACGATAATACTCTAAAATATTCAGAACAAAGACTGAAAACAGATGACACAAGTTGGAAAACTCGAAATGACAACAATAAAGAGCAATCAAACCAGCGGGACACTGATCGATCGATTTATGTAAACCCAGAGCCACCGGATTAAACTTTGGATCGATCCCCCATTATTTACAGAAAGCCTCAACTTCCTCTAGTGAGACAAGAATAACTCACATACATATCTTTGCTAGCACCCAGGAGAGACGATCGAAAGAAAAAATAAAGTGAAGTCTAGGCAATTATTATTACGCAAAAGGCAAAAAACCGCCATCCATCACATTAACTGTCATTTCAAAATTCAAATCCAAAAAACTTAGACACCTGATAACCTTTCAAGCCTTGAAGCCTTTAAGCAATAAAAATCGTGTACAAAAGTCAGAAGCATTTGAGCTTACACCCCAAATACCTCTGACTTGGGGGGCTGAGGACGGGGGTAGCTCAAACCTTAATAAACCTGATTAGAAACACAACAGCTTAAAAAGGTTGAAAGGTTAAAAGGTTCGGAAATAGTCCAACGGTCATGAACAGTAAAAAGACAAGTCAGAGCCTTGTCACATCACTTTCTGCGTGTCCAACACTCTCATCATGTACCCATATGTGTGTTTAGTGTTAGTGAATATCGTGTTTTATAAATTTAAAACTTGGCTAAAAAGTGTAAAAAAAGGGCTTAAAATATACACCTAAAATATATTACACTACACACGCATCATGTACCCTGGTTACGAGAGAGTTATATCAGTTAATGGCATCGCTGGATGGACCTTTTGAATTAATACGATCGTGAAACCTGGACGTGCACGAGCTTTGTAGCTCGCTATCCACTCTAACATACTTGATCAGATTCACCTTGTTCAAACTGAAGAACTGAATGAAGAGAGTTCACAAGATTGACCCATGCGGGGCATGGGGAAGCAACCTTTGGCAGGTCGGACGATATTTGCTACTTCATGGAACGAATATGGACCTCACTATACAGCAACCTTAGGGAACTGGTGCAGGCAAAGCACATGGGTTTCGATATCCTATTCATTTGAGTTTTGATAGGATGAATTAAAACCTGAAGACCATGTACGGATGACCGGGCCTGAAGGCCCACATAGCAACGCATGAGAATGATATTTGACTTGTGGGAAAGCTAAGGTGGGATATTAGCAACCAGAAACGCATATATGGAAATCGGAATAGACTGCCATGGATTTTATCACTGGTCCACCTACAACTCAAAACGGAAACATTATCACCTGGTTGATCGTTGATGGACTCACATTACCAGCACACTTTCTTGCAATCAAGAAAACTGACGGTTCTTCACAGTTGCGAAAGTTCCTCAAAGAGAGGCGGCTTTTAGGCACGATGTGCCAACTCATGTTACCTCTGAATTTGACCTATGCATGATCTATGTCAGGCAATACCCATCACCCTTGGCTCACGTCAGGACCAGAGCATTGCTTATCGCTGTTGGACAAACGGTCAGAGTAAACGAACTCTCCTGGCACCCGAAGACATGCTGCGAGCATGCGTGTGACTGGCTTTGGTGCAAATTTGAAGGACTCCTACCTATGGTTAAGTGCTACTGCGGCAGTAATCATTTTGGTAACCAGACAGCTTTGTTGAGGCATTACATAGACGATAATGCCAACCTTCTTGTTAGACTAAGATGGTTAACAACTTAATTACTGGTCCAAAACTGGTGCTCAAAACTTGTGGGAAGATTGTTGGATTGGGAATCGATTGGCGGCAACGCCTGACCGTCAGGGAAGCTGATAAACTTGGGAAAAACTGGAAGATCGTTGTAGGCGATCGTATCATGTTGAAAGTCTCACCCTGGGAGGGTGTGGAACACTTGGGAAGCGTGGTGAGCTTAACTGATGTCATGATGGACCCTTCAACAGTCTGGGAAGAATTGGTAACGTAACCTACAAACTTAAGTTACCTGCAGAGTTGAGTAACGTTCGCGATGTTTTTCACGTTTCGCAATTGAAGAAGTGTTTGTCTGATGAAACACTGATTGTGTCGTTTCAAGAGCTCAAGATTGACGACAAGTTACAGTTTGTTGAAGAACCTATAGAGATCATGGATCGGGAGGTCAAGGTGCGTAAACATAGTCGTATTCCGATTGTAAGAGTTCGTTGGAACTCAAGACGTGGACCGGAGTTCACGTGGGAGCGCGAGGATCAGATGAAGCTCAAGTATCCTCAAACTTTTTCCTGATGATCAATCTAATTCTGGTACAACTGGTGAATTTCGGGACGAAATTCCATTTCAAGTTGAGGATGATGTAGCACCTGAGGAAAACCTCGAACAATCTTGATTTATCACTTCACTCCTCTGTCTTCACTTCTCTGTGCTTAATTGTCAAATTTCGGGACGAAATTTCTTTCAAGTTGGGGATGATGTGACAACCCAAACTTTCAAGGTTATTATCGTTAGACTCGTGATCCTAATTCCTCATAATCATTTCATTTCACGTTCTTGCTATATATTAAACTTTGGTTAAACGTTTTCCTATGATAAAATCCTCGAGTGCAATCGTATCTGAGTACGACGGTGTGTGTGATTGGGCCACAACATACTTCGTTTTGGCCGTGACACATGAATTGGGCCACACACACTTCGAAACCCCCCCCCCCCACCTTACTCTCTATACACATCAGCTCACACTTGTTAGTAGGTAGGCCCGAATCACTTAAGCCCATTGTTTAGGATTAATCGCCCAAATTCTTATCACATATGTATACGTATAATGATTTTGAGATATCATTATGCAACTTGTGGCAACCTTAATTCCCCAAAGCCATCATCAACAGTAGATTCCATCCGGGCACTCTCTCCTTTAGTCAAACTTCTTGGTTAGTGGTTCTTATTTGTGAAGTACATATTTGTTCGATATTGTGTATATGTGAACCATTTAACAAAAAGTTATATATGTATAGAAGTTGGTATTCCTGAAACTTGTGTGATGTATAATATGCAATTCATCATAAGTCTTGATGTAACAGTAGGGTTAGAGGTCCAATAGAATTGAAATTACATGGTTGGTAAAGCTTGGTAACATGAATGAAAATTGGCGGCCCACGTGTGTTGTCAGATTAGTCAAAAATATGAATGTTATGAGAATTAAATGATGTGTTGACTTCTTCATGTTGAGGTTGGAATATGTGAGCCGAATGATTGTTGATTGCAATTATGTGTTAGAGATATGCAATTATGTGTTAGAGATATGCTAATGTTACATCGACATAAATGTTTAATTCAATATTAACTGGATTATTTGTGTAGAAACTGGTATGATTTACATTAATGATACGTCAATATAGACGTTTACTTATAGATCGGATTTATGTGATGATTAAGGTTCATGAAATCTAGTTAATAACTAATTTATGAGGATGTTGTGGTTATGAAACAAAATTTAAATCTCTTGTTATTAGTTTGTATAAGATTGCCAGATGTTACCCAATTTCTAAACTATAATTTCGTACATTAAATCTGGGCCGAAAGTTTTAATGGACCGCACCAAACAGCAGCCCACTCATATAGTTTTGGGCTCCTCATTGTGAGTTAAACCATAATAGCAAACCAGGCCGCACAATCGGGTGGGCCTGGGGTGCAGCTGGGCCGGAGATCCAGCTCCTGTCGAGTGGGCTTCGGACTATCATAGTTGGGCTACTTGGGGGTTAAGGGTTCAAGGGCTTAGGTGCTGTAGATGGGCTTCAAGCGGGCTGTTTGGTTAGGCCGGAACCAAGTGGATCGCACAACTGTTATAACATTCTGATTGGGACAAAGCCCAAACCGGATTCAAATAGATTTTCATGCTATACTTGTTATGTGTTGATGATGTTATGTCTAATGCTAATGGGCCGGTAACTTATGATATTGATTCATTTGTAAAACGACATGGTATGCACTCAAATAAACTTGTGAGTTATTAGGATACATAGTATTACGAATAATTATGTGGTATGGATTTTAGTTGCAAGTGTGCATTCACGGAAATGATAACCAAAATTACTTGACATGGATTATGGTGTAAACGTGACCTTATTTGTTAACGTATGTGCTTATCACTTGTGGAATGTATATGCAAAGAATGTGTGTTCTGTGTAAACGAAGCTGACTGATATCGGTAACCCTTTTAGGGCGTGTTTGTTCAACTGATAAACAAGATATTTAATCTTACCAAGCAAACCAAAGGTGAGTTCATCTCTCTTGAGCATGCGTCCCGGTGGTTGGGACAGTCAGTGGGTATCCCGGGGAGGGATAAGTCTTTTGGGTAAAAACGGGAATGTTGGATAATATACTCATCCTATCACCTTTAAAGTCCCTCCGTGTTGTTTGGTTACCGGGGAGGTAACATGGTATTAGTTAGTAGCGCTACTTAGGTTTGGCAACCTCACCCCGTACCTGGGAGGACGGGTGTTGAACTAATGACCTAGTCATGACAAATGCTTTGATAGGAGCATTGGAGAAAGGGCAAAATAATCAGAAGCCGTCTTGTATTCGGGGTATTATCAACATTACTTTCGGATTTAAATTCAATAGATTAACTAAACACTTGGTAACCACCGTTTTCGTAAAACTATGAACTCGGCAGTGTTGTCTGATACACTTGTTGCATGCTTGCAGGTCGTTGGATGTCTTGGATTTGGAACTTGTTGTCTGGAGTAGCTGGAGTGGTCACGGGTCGACTGGAAGGATTCATGTGATTGATTATTGACAGTTAACATTGGTTTTGAACAATTTAACTTTGGTTTACTATTTGCTTCTGCTGAACATGTTGGTTTTCATTTAAACTCGTTAATGGTATTTTTCATTAATAATTAGTGGCTCGTTGGTACGTCACACGCCTAGTAGGGACATTCCCTAGGTGGTATTTTGGGGGTGTGACAGTTTGGTATCAGAGCCACTGGTTATAGTGAACTTGGTTTTAAAACCAGACTATAACTGAACAGATCCGAAATCGACCATGACACTCAGCTCCAGATTACAAGGTTCGTCTCTCGTATACTCATTGTACTGCGAAACTAGTGAACACTTACATATGATATTGCATGTGATTGCACGTTTAGCACAACAGTATGAATTCATGTATTACTTGCATGTGTTATGTGACTGATAGGGTGGTATTTCCCTAAACATTCATGACTTAAGTTTCGTGATGCTCTTTGTTTGCTACTCGAGGCTGAGGAACCATTTGACATGAGTTAGGAGGAGCTGAGATGAGCATGCAAATCACAATATTATTGTGGGTGCACACATAATAATAATGTGGAGTGCATGCAAGTCCCAGCGAGGCTTAACAATTGAAAAAGGGGTTCCGTTCCGTTATTTGATTAATATGAAATACAACAGTCTATAGAAGTTGTGGCAATGATTGTCTCCTACTTGATCGTGATCTTTTCACTCCTCTTTGAACCCTTTTGAATCTCGATGCTATCGAGTACTATCTGAACACCCATCTAAACGCCCAGCGAACTGTGTAGAATGTTAGGTGCTTGTACGAACATCCCTGAGTTGGATGTTGCAACGACAATGATTGGTCTATACCTTTCTCAACTTTCTTCGTTTACTGGAACTTAACGTATTGACGTATTAAATCCCGAAGTACGATTACTTCTACAACACTCTCGCAACATACCGTGTATTACTCAGTCAACTTGCAAGGACGATGGACAAGAGGGTAAACGTAGTACGTTACCGACTTCAGCATTTGAACGACCCTGATTACCGGCAGCGAACACCAGCAAACAGACTTCAAACGAATCGTTAACCCTAGTCAACGACTTATGGGAGCCGACTTTTACAAATCAATTGGGACATAAACGATGATAATTGACCATGATATGAAATGTGTAACGGCCAGCACAATGAGTAGCACCTTAGAACGTGGCACAGAGTATGAAAATATGGACATTGTTGGTGATAGATCGCAGGACTCAGTTTCGAGCAACGACATTAGAAACAACAGTCACAATGACATCAAGATACTCGCAAACCATGACTTTCGGTATGGAAAATGATGGTGGCTTCAACAAGGAATGGTAGATGTTAAGGCAACACGTTAACAACCCAGGGAACAATGATAGTTTTGGGAGTTCTAGTAGCAGTAGCAACAACACTGGATGTGGTACTTGTGGAAGGACATTTAGGATGGGTGTGGGCGACGCCAGGATTATAACAACATGGTGGTTTACACGTTGTTGGTAACTAATCACTTTGTCACTATTCTGCTTAACCCTGATGCTTCATGAAAATGAACCTGTTGTGGACTCGGCTGATGGCAAGTCAACTGAAACCTCATATGATTGTTGGGATGCAAACTCGACCTTGTGGGACAAGTGTTTGACGTCGACCTTCCTTCTACTACCCTTGATATTTTGATGTAGTAGTTGGTATGGATTGGTTATCCATACATCACGCAGATATACCCTGTGAAAAGAAAACTTTGCGTATCCTCCCCCCCCAGTGGAGAATCGTCATTTGTTCCAAAATATCATAGTTGTGTAAAGGTTAGCATCAATTCTGCAATGAAAGCCCAGAAGTGTGTACGGAGGGATTACCTCGCCATTGCTAACAACGGTAACTGATGATAAGGCTAAGGAAGAGAGGATCGAGGATCCACCAGTTGTTTATAATTTCTTCCAATGAACTACTTGAAGAACTTCCAGGATTACTTCCATAACTGTTAGGTAGAAACTCAGTTTGATCTCACGACAGGGGTTTTAGCGGAACTAGTTTTTCGCTTTGGGGAGCCCCAATTACACCCATGAAGACAAGCTTTTCCGTACGTGTACTGGTTATCAAGAACTTAACAAGGTTACAGTCGAGAACTGTTTGCCTCGACTATGTAGTGACAACCTGTCGACTAGTTGCGAGGGACAAGCTTTCATTCGAGGATTGAATTACGAACGGATTATTATCAGATGGAAATTCATGGGGAGAATGTTCTTAAGACGGCTTATCAAATGCAATTCAGCCATACGACTTTTTATTTCATGACTTTGGGGTTAATCAAACACCAGCAGCTTTATGGATTAGATGAACCGACCGTGCTTATTGAGGACATTTGAAATCACTACCAGGCGAAAGGAACATCATGGGTGGCATATGTATCTTATTTAGAGCTTCTGAGGGCGGAGCCACTACGCACGAAGTCCTGTTAAAGGTAACTTCGGGATTCGAGAGGTACATTTTTGGGCATATAAACAATGAAGTGGGAATACATGTGGACATCGCTAAGATCCATTTTGTTAGAAACCGATCGACACCAAAGATCCCTTCGAGAATGCAGCAATTCTTGGCCTCACTGGATACTATAGTAGATCCATCAGGAGATTTTCGAAGATCGTACAGCTTAAATCTCTTTAACACAGCAGGGTGTTGTGTTCGTGAAAGATAAAACGAGGGAACGTCAATTTAACTTTCAAATCCCAACTCTACAACGCACTGGGCATCACTTCTATCCGAGGGTACTGATGATCTGGCGGGATATCATGATGGTTCGAATCAAAGTCCCAGTTACACATCGATGCAACATGAGAAGGAGATGGCCCACGTGGTGGACTTACAAGAAGAACTGTACGAGTCACGACCTGCGGTGGAAGCCGTAGTCTTTGGATTTGAATTGGAAGCATTACTTGGACGGTACCGAATGCACCACTTAGACCGATCACAAGGGCCTCCTGTGTACGGATGTGCACAAAATGCAACATATAAATTACATCAATTGTGGCATAAAACTAACCCTTTTTTAGTACTAATGTTGGAAAAAGTGTGCTTTTGTCTTCCTTTTGTATTTCCAGGATTAAATGAGCTCAAATAAACAAAAGAAGTAAAAAGGCAGCTAAATCTAACATAAATACAAGAAAAGGAACAAACGTGGCATGCCCGGCCTCCCGACAGCATCTTCCCAAGCAAAACAAGAAAACAGAGGGCTGAACACGCCCCGTGCTCAATGAGCACGGGGGCATGCCCAAGTGTCAGCAGAAAAGACAAAGTTATAGAAGCTTCTATTGCCCACCACGGGGTCGTGCTCAGCAGACACGGGGCCATGGTCAACTATAAGATTCGTAGAATCCAGGCAAATCTTGATAGTACAGATACGCTTCTACACACGGGGTCGTGCTCACGGGGGCGTGGGATGCAGACAAACTGCATTTAATGAAGAAAGAGAGGAGGATGGACACGGGGCCGTGCCCGAGCTTCTGTTCAGCCTATAAATAGGAGTGCTTGGAGCTCTTGCAACTCATCCCTTGGCACACCACCTCTCTCACACTTCACCCACCACCCACCACCATCACAACACCATCATCCACCACCATCATCCATTGTCTATCATAGAGTGTGTGAGTCGTCTCGGGATCCAAGATTGATCGTAAGAGTTCTTGACAATCAAAGGCCATGTTTGCCTAAGTCTCTTACATCACTTGGTGAAGACAAGTGTTTAGTGTAATACTTTTTATTTTTAATCTTTTGCACTTTTTAATTGGTTATGTATTAATGACTTTAATAACTAGTTTCTTATGTTGAAGGTGATTCTTCCTTATCGTTTGTTCGTGGTGTGTTGGCATTATTTTACTGTCTATATAAAATAAAAGAGTTTCACCATTCATATCTCCACGGTCTATATGGAGGTATGTTGGCTACCTGGTCGGGGGTTAAGGGAACGGTTTGGTAAGAGTCTTGCCATTGTTCAGTGAATCGATCCTCCAAAGGACCTGGGTCAAATTTAGTAGGACCTCCTTTAATACCCACCTGTATTGGATGGCGGGGGTCCAAACTCTTTGATCCCCTCATAAGTTAAACTACTATTAAAACTTTAACCCGGCTACTTAGGACTGTATCCCTGCTGACTCAGACTACTTAGCCGAGGGTAACGTCACCTTTAAAAGAGGGGCCTATCACATTATGCATTAAATACTTAATTAATTATCTTTCAATAATCCGACCCTTTAGGATTGTATCCTTGCTGACTCAAACTACTACGTTGAGGGTAACGTCACCTTCAAAAGAGGGGCCTACTATTATAACTAAGATAATCTCTTAAACAAGTGCAAAAGTGCGAAAAAAAATCAAAGGTTACACTGCACACGAGTCGGATCCAAGTGATTCATCTTGTCTATCTGTTTTTACTTTTATTTTTATTTTTAGCATTTTAGTAATTAGTTTTATTTTTCTAGTTTAAAAAACCTTTTTTCTAACATTTTGATTTGAGTAGACGTTGAGGATAAACCGGTACTAAAAGCTCTTGTGTCCTTGGACAACCTCGGTATCTTACCAACACTATACTACGTCCACGATGGGTGCACTTGCCCATATGTGTGTTTAGTGTTAGTGAATATCGTTTTTTATAAATTTAAAACTTGGCTAAAAAGTGTAAAAAAGGGCTTAAAATATACACCTAAAATATATTACACTACACACGCATCAAGTTTTTGGCGCCATGTTAAGAAAGTTAGGAATCAGCGGCCTAATCATTTTTTTTACTTTTATTTTTTTAGGATTCTCTTAATTTTTCAGCTTCTGCAGAACTCAGCACGGGCCGTGCCCACTGAACACACCCCGTGCCCAATCTTTGGAACTGGCAATCCTGTTTTTTGTCGGACAGTAAGCTGAACACGGGGCCGTGCCCACTCAACACGCCCCGTGCCCAAGATTCAGTTACTGAAAACGGAACCGTAAGATCCCGACGGTTGGTAACTTCTGACACAAACATGAGTGGTAATGATAGTTTTTACTTTCGGCACTCTTATGGTACGTGGTGTCAATTTTGTGGTGGCTCCCATGAAGAATTAAAATGTTATCTTCTAAACTATAAGCCCCACTATATAGACCCATCGTTTCCCTGTATCCTTAAGAGGGGCGAAAGTAAAAATAATCCTTATCTCTCCCTCGAATGCGCCCAACCAGACCTTCTAGGAGAAATGCTCCTTGATGAACTATTTCAATTAGAAGATCTAGTTATTAATTGGTTAAAAGAACTTAAGATGGATTTCCTTAATTCATCTCAAGACGATAACCAAGAAGAATTATTGGAATCGCATTCAAATAAAAACAACTTCGTTGTTCCCAACGTTACCTCCAACTCTAGCGAAGACTTAGGCGAGAGTCATCCCTCTGCCGATTATGCCGTGAAGGACTCTCCATCGACTTCATTCGATGCATACGTAGACCTGAGCGATTCGGCATACACCTTCTTTAACGAGAGCCCGGAAAAGTGTTGGACTTGTCCACCTACATTTAGCATAGGAATCACCCTCACCGACAACCTCTTGCGTTCTCGTATTAAACTAGAGCAAATAAGGTATCTTAGGCACTTTGGGGTTGTTCCGTCCAGTAAGGAACCACCCGATACGGATAAAGTCCTTAAAAATAGAAAAACTTCATAAACAGTCTTTCGACACGGGGCCGTGCCCAGTCAACACACCCCCGTGTCCACCAAAAGATTCCCTTCTGACTTTCAGTCAGAATACGGACAAAGTGTGTCAGGATCTTGCCTGCACACGGGGCCGTGTCCAGCCGACACAGGGCCGTGTCCAGCCGACATGGGGCCGTGTCCAGCATGCTGTCGGTTTCTATAAATACAGCCAAGAATCCTGCACATTTGGACCATCCAGTGACAGAGATTTGGGAGGAATCTTCTCACATACCATCCTAGGTATTTGCTAAAAGAAGGTTCTAACAACCATCTTGTCCTTTCCTCTTTTATCTATTACCTTCTTCTTCATCTTTCTTGCTCCAAAACCTCCATTGAAGCTTAAGATTTCAAGCTTTATTGTGATGTTTGTTGAGTTTTGTTCAAGGAATCTTATTAAAAATAAGTTGTATAACATTGTTTTAAGTTATTTCTGCTCAAAAATGCTTCATAAGTTGGAAAAATAATTTAAAACTACAAGGTTCCTTGCTCCAAAAATCTGCAGAAAGGTAAACACGGGGCCGTGCTCATTGAGCACGGGGCCGTGTCCAATGTCTTGTTTCATCAAAATAAACTATTTCTTTTGTTTGTTTTAGAATGTCAAGTCAAAACAGTGGAACTTCTTCTGCACATTCCCGAAACAGTCGAAGGGAAAGAAGGTCTTCAATTGAAGCAACTCTCGTACGCTACGTAATGGCATTGCGTGAAGCTCTTGACGAGATGACTTCAGTGGAGGAGGTCCTTATAGACCGTATAAACTATCTTACGGTGGGGCTGGAAAACAGTTTTCAAGAGATTAACCACTTGCACCAGAGGTTAAACATTCTTGTAACACCTCCTATGGAACCAATCCTCCCTCAAGAGGATTGGAACCTAGAATTAGGAGTCAACAACCCCACCGGATGGGATGACATCCCCGCGGAACCCTCTTTTGAAAACTTGCAAGAAGTCCCGGTGGAAGTTACACCCCCTCAAAACGATGCCAACGAGCCCGCCTTCCTACTCCCAAGGGAGATAGAAGAGTGGCTCGCCGACGTTTAAGGAACCCATAATCCGGAGTAGGAAATTCTTCAAGCCGTTTCCAACCGAGAGAATTATCTTTTCGGAAATTTTGCTAATAGAATAAATTTTAGGCTAGAACTTCTTGGTTTAGACTTCTTATGTTTTTATTTGACCTATCTATCTAGAATATTAACTTACTAGGAAAATTATGTAATCCACTCTATGGTTTAATGAATGATGGTTTGAGTTAATTTGGTGTTTGGATGATGTTTTAATGAGTAAAACACACTCAGGATGGTGAAGGGTGACAAGGGAAATGAGAAACAGCACCCCATACACGAAAACAGAGCTTCCCGACAAAATTTCTTCATTACAGCAAGTTCAGCACGGGTCGTGTCCGCCCAACACGGCCCCGTGCTGCACAGTCTGCAGAAAATACCCTGTTCAGGTAACTGGACACGGGGCGCGCTCACTGAACACGCCCCCGTGTCCAGGCTTCTGTTTCTTTTTACTAATTCTTGTTACTGGCACCTGAACACGGGGCCGTGCCCGGACACCACGGGGCCGTGTCCAGGCGCCCAGTAACACAAAATTTTGCTTTTTAACACCCTTTTACACATTCAATCAACCTAAAAACTTATTTTTGGGACACATTGAGGACAATGTGTAATTTAAGTGTGGGGGGGATGCTAAAACCTTGAATCTTACAAGTCCTAATTAACAAGCCTTACACAAAACTCTATTGGAACCACTAATCACCCCAAATTTTTTTCAAACATTTTCATTTTCTTTTTACTTGTCTAGGTTTAATTTGGGAATTTCATGTTCTAACAAGGTTGTATTTTTACAAATTTACAACTGACAGCGTCGTGATAAAAAGAACCAACATAAGAAAATTATGAAACGGCATGATAAGCTTAGTTAAAATTGATTATATATACTTGATCACATAAAAACCCATTCCCACAAAAGTGAGTTTTGAGCCTTTACTGAGCATACAGGTACATATCTTTAAACTAAATGCTCATTTTTCGTTTCTTGTGTAAATAGCCACTTGGTTCTTACAACTCTAGAACTTGCCACTACAATGCATTCCCGGTCCTTACCAACTTAAACCCGAGTAAGTAAATGATGGAGGCATTAGGACTAACCCTTTTTCTTTCTACACCATTATTTTTCTTTTTTTTTTTACCACCTACCCAAAATCCCCCTAGTTAATCCCTTTGAGCCTAAACCTTTTCATTTCTTAACCCAAAACAAACACCCTTTTTACCCACCTAAACCCTTTTTCATTTTAACCCTTTCTTTTAGTAACAAAGCTCGGTTTTCTTATGACTTATGAAATATATATATATATATGATGAAACCTAATAAACAAACAAGTTTATCAAAAATAACTCTGTTTGAAAGAATGGTTCATCAAAATAAAATAAATTGTCAAAAATAAAAAGTCTTTCAAAAAACCGATGCTTTTTACGCTTTTCGCCCTTTTACTAACAACTAACCCAACCACCCACCTTTAGCCCAAGCCTAACCCTTCACCCAAAAAGTCCTCTTGATATTTACAAAGGTATATAGTTAAAAAGGAGGAGGATTGATTGCTTGGCAAGCTTATGGTAGGAGTAAGTTCCATGCCGCTCTCGAGTGATTCACTAAAATACATCTTCGGCCGAGTATTGAGTGATTCCCCGTGAGATATGTGAACTTGTATATAAATGAAATTTTAAAAAGGCATGTTATGCCCTAATAAGTAATTTATCTTATGTAATATTTTTAATAAATCATGACGAATAGGATTGTAAATAAATGAAAATAAAACTTAATAGAATCTTGTAAATCCCGACACTCTATGACAAGCCCAAAAACCCTCCTTCTACCCATTCCATTTGGGAGTGAGAAAGCCACATTATAAGGAGTTTTGCTTGAGGACAAGCAAAGATTCAAGTGTGGGGGTATTTGATGTGCACAAAATGCAACATATAAACTACATCAAATGTGGCATAAAACTAACCCTTTTTTAGTACTAATGTTGGAAAAAGTGTGCTTTTGTCTTCCTTTTGTATTTTCAGGATTAAATGAGCTCAAATAAACAAAAGAAGCAAAAAGGCAGCTAAATCTAACATAAATACAAGAAAAGGAACAAACGTGGCATGCCCGGCCTCCCGACAGCATCTTCCCAAGCAAAACAAGAAAACAGAGGGCTGAACACGCCCCGTACTCAATGAGCACGGGGGCATGCCCAAGTGTCAGCAGAAAAGACAAAGTTGTAGAAGCTTCTATTGCCCACCACGGGGCCGTGCTCAGCGGACACGGGGCCGTGGTCAACTATAAGATTCGCAGAATCCAGACAAATCTTGATAGTACATATACGTTTCTACACACAGGGTCATGCTCAGCGGACACGGGGGCATGGTCAACTAATGCAGACAAACTACATTTAATGAAGAAAGAGAGGAGGATGGACACGGGGCCGTGCCCGAGCTTCTGTTCAGCCTATAAATAGGAGTGCTTGGAGCTCTTGCAACTCATCCCTTGGCACACCACCTCTCTCACACTTCACCCACCACCCCCCACCATCACAACAGCATCATCCACCACCATCATCCATTGTCCATCATAGAGTGTGTGAGTCGTCTCAGGATCCAAGATTGATCGTAAGAGTTCTTGACAATCAAAGGCCATGTTTGCCTAAGTCTCTTACATCACTTGGTGAAGACAAGTGCTTAGTGTAATACTTTTTATTTTTAATCTTTTGCACTTTTTAATTGGTTATGTATTAATGACTTTAATAACTAGTTTCTTATGTTGAAGGTGATTCTTCCTTATCGTTTGTCCGTGGTGTCTTGGCCTTATTTTACTGTCTATATAAAATAAAAGATTTTCACCATTCATATCTCCACGGTCTATATGGAGGTATGTTGGCTACCTGGTCGGGGGTTAAGGGAACGGTTTGGTAAGAGTCTTGCCATTGTTCAGTGTATAGATCCTGCAAAGGACCTGGGTCAAATTTAGTAGGACCTCCTTCAATACCCACCGGTATTGGATGGCGGGGGTCCAAACTCTTTGATCCCCTCATAAGTTAAACTACTATTAAAACTTTAACCAGGCTACTTAGGACTGTATCCCTGCTGACTCAGACTACTTAGCCGAGGGTAACGTCACCTTCAAAAGAGGGGCCTACCACATTATGCATTAATAACTTAATTTATTATCTTTCAATAATCCGACCCTTTAGGATTGTATCCTTGCTGACTCAAACTACTAGGTTGAGGGTAACGTCACCTTCAAAAGAGGGGCCTATTACAATAACTAAGATAATCTCTTAAACAAGTGCAAAAGTGCGAAAATAATCAAAGGTTACACTACACACGAGTCGGATCCAAGTGATTCATCTTGTCTATCTGTTTTTACTTTTATTTTTAGTTTCAGCATTTTAGTTAGTTTTATTTTTCTAGTTTAAAAAACCTTTTTTCTAACATTTTGATTTGATTAGACGTTGAGGAAAACCGGTACTAAAAGCTCTTGTTTCCTTGGACGACCTCGGTATCTTACCAACACTATACTACGTCCACGATGGGTGCACTTGCCCGTATGTGTGTTTAATGTTAGTGAATATCGTATTTTTTAAATTTAAAAATTGGCTAAAAAGTGTAGAAAAAAGGGCTTAAAATATACACCTAAAATATATTACACTACACACGCATCATGTACCCTGGTTACGAGAGAGTTATATCAGTTAATGGCATCGCTGGATGGAACTTTTGAATGAATACGATCGTGAAACCTGGACGTGCACGAGCTTTGTAGCTCGCTATCCACTCTAACATACTTGATCAAATTCACCTTGTTCAAACTGAAGAACTGAATGAAGAGAGTTCACAAGATTGACCCATGCGGGGCATGGGGAAGCAACCTTTGGCAGGTCGGACGATATTTGCTACTTCATGGAACGAATATGGACCTCACTATACAGCAACCTTAGGGAACTGGTGCAGGCAAAGCACACGGTTTTCGATATCCTATTCATTTGAGTTTTGATAGGATGAATTAAAACCTGAAGACCATGTACGGATGACCGGGCCTGAAGGCCCACATAGCAACGCATGAGAATGATGTTTGACTTGTGGGAAAGTTAAGGTGGGATATTAGCAACCAGAAACGCATATATGGAAATCGGAACAGACTGCCATGGATTTTAATACTGGTCCACCTACAACTCAAAACGGAAACATTATCACCTGGTTGATCGTTGATGGACTCACATTACCAGCACACTTTCTTGCAATCAAGAAAACTGACGGGTCTTCACAGTTGTGAATGTTCCTCTGAGAGAGGCGGCTTTTAGGCACGAGGTGCCAACTCATGTTACCTCTGAATTTGACCTATGCATGATCTATGTCAGGCAATACCCAACACCCTTGGCTCACGTCAGGACCAGAGCATTGCTTATCGCCGTTGGACAAACGGTCAGAGTAAACGAACACTCCTGGCACCTGAAGACATGCTGCGAGCATGCGTGTGACTGGCTTTGGTGCAAATTTGAAGGACTCCTACCTATGGTTGAGTACTACTGCGGCAGTATTCATTTTGGTAACCATACAGCTCTGTTGTGGCATTACATAGACGATAATGCCAACCTTCTTGTTAGACTGAGATGGTTGACAACTTAATTACTGGTCCAGGACTGGTGCTCGAACCTTGTGGGAAGATTGTTGGATCGGGAATCGATTGGCGGCAACGCGTGACCGTCAGGGAAGCTGATAAACTTGGGAAAAACTGGAAGATCGTTGTAGGCGATCGTATCATGTTGAAAGTCTCACCCTGGGAGGGTGTGGAACACTTGGGAAGCGTGGTGAGCTTAACTGATGTCATGATTGACCCTTCAACAGTCTGGGAAGAATTGGTAACGTAACCTACAAACTTAAGTTACCTGCTGAGCTGAGTAACGTTCACGATTGTTTTCACGTTTCGCAATTGAAGAAGTGTTTGTCTGATGAAACACTAATTGTGCCGTTTCAAGAGCTCAAGATTGACGACAAGTTACAGTTTGTTGAAGAACCTATAGAGATCATGGATTGGGAGGTCAAGGTGCGTAAACATAGTCGTATTCCGATTTTAAGAGTTCGTTGGAACTCAAGACGTGGACTGGAGTTCACGTGGGAGCGCGAGGATCAGATGAAGCTCAAGTATCCTCAACCTTTTTCCTGATGATCAATCTAATTATGGTATAACTGGTGAATTTCGGGACAAAATTCCATTTCAAGTTGGGGATGATGTAGCACCTGAGGAAAACCTCCAACAATCTTGATTTATCACTTCACTCCTCTGTCTTCACTTCTCTGTGCTTACTTGTCAAATTTCAGGACGAAATTTCTTTCAAGTTGGGGATGATGTGACAACCCGAACTTTCAAGGTTAGTGTCGTTAGACTCGTGATCCTAATTCCTCATAATCATTTCATTTCACTTCACGTTCTTGCTATATATTAAACTTTGGTTAAACGTTTTACTATGATAAAATCCTCGAGTGCAATCGTATTTGAGTACACCAGTGTGTGTGATTGGGCCGCAACATACTTCTTTTTGGCCACGACACATGAATTGGGCCACACACACTTCGAACCCCCACCCCCCCCCCCCACCTTACTCTCTATACACATCGGCTCACACTTGTTAGTAGGTAGTCCCGAATCACTTAAGCCCATTGTTTAGGATTAATCGCCCAAATTCTTATCACATATGTATACGTATAATGATTTTGAGATATCATTATGCAACTTGTGGCAACCCTAATTCCCCAAAGCCATCGTCAACAATAGATTCCATCCGGGCACTCTCTCCTTTAGTCGAACTTCTTGGTTAGTGGTTCTTATTTGTGAAGTACATATTTGTTCGATATTGTGTATATGTGAACCATTTAACAAAAAGTTATGTATGTATAGAAGTTGGTATTCCTGAAACTTGTGTGATGTATAATATGCAATTCATAATAAGTCTTGATGTAACAGTAGGGTTAGAGGTCCAATAGAATTGGAATTACATGGTTGGTAAAGCTTGGTAACATGAATGAAAATTGGCGGCCCATGTGTGTTGTCAGATTAGTCAAAAATATGAACGTTATGAGAATTAAATGATGTGTTGACTTCTTGTTGTTGAGGTTGGAATATGTGAGCCGAATGATTGTTGATTGCAATTATGTGTTAGAGATATGCTAATGTTACATCGATATAAATGTTTAATTCAATATTAACTGGATTGTTTGTGTAGAAACTCGTATGATTTACATTAATGATACGTCAATATAGACGTTTACTTGTAGATCGGATTTATGTGATGATTAAGGTTCATGAAATCTAGTTAATAACTAATTTATGAGGATGTTGTGGTTGTGAAACAGAATTTAAATCTCTTGTTATTAGTTTGTATAAGATTGCCAGATGTTACCCAATTTCTAAACTATCATTTCGTACATTAAATCTGGGCCGAAAGCTTTAATGGACCACACCAAACAGTAGCCCACTCATACATGTTTGGGCTCCTCGTTGTGAGTTAAACCATAATAGAAAACCAGGCCGCACACTCGGGTGGGGCTGGGGTGCAGCTGGGCCGGAGATCCAGCTCCTGTCGAGTGGGCTTCGGACTATCATAGTTGGGCTACTTGGGGGTTAAGGGTTCAAGGGTTTAGGTGCCGCAGATGGGCTTCAAGCGAGCTGTTTGGTTAGGCCGGAACCAAGTGGATCGCACAACTGTTATAACATTCTGATTGGGCCAAAGCCCAAACCGGATTCAAATAGATTTGCATGCTATACTTGTTATGTGTTGATGATGTTATGTCCAATGCTAATGGGCCGGTAACTTATGATATTGATTCACTTGTAAAACAACATGGTATGCGCACAAATAAACTTGTGAGTTATTAGGATACATAGTATTACGAATAATTATGTGGTATGGTTTTTAGTTGCAAGTGTGCATTCACGGAAATGATAACCAAAATCACTTGACATGGACTATGGTGTAAACGTGACCTTATTTGTTAACATATGTGCTTATCACTTGTGGAATGTATATGCAAAGAATGTGTGTTCTGTGTAAACAAAACTGACTGATATCGGTAAGCCTTTTAGGGCGTGTTTGTTCAACTGATAAACAAGATATTTAATCTTACCGAGCAAACCAAAGGTGAGTTCATCTCTCTTGAGCATGCGTCCCGGTGGTTGGGACAGTCAGTGGGTATCCCGGGGAGGGATAAGTCTTTTGGGTAAAAACGGGAATGTTGGATAAAATACTTATCCTATCACCTTTAAAGTCCCTCCGTGTTGTTTGGTTACCGGGGAGGTAACATGGTATTAGTTAGTAGCGCTACTTAGGTTTGGCAACCTCACCCCGTACCTGGGAGGACGGGTGTTGAACTAATGACCTAGTCATGACCAATGCTTTGATAGGAGCATTGGAGAAAGGGCAAAATAATCAGAAGTCGTCTTGTATTTGGGGTATTATCAACATTACTTTCGGATTTAAATTCAATGGATTAGGTAAACAATTGGTAACCAATGTTTTCGTAAAACTATGAACTCGTCAGCGTTGTCTAGTACACTTGTTGCATGCTCGTAGGTCGTTGGATGTCTTGGATTTGGAACTTGCTGTCTGGAGTAGCTGGAGTGGTCACGGGTCGACTGGAAGGATTCATGTGATTGATTATTGACAGTATACATTGGTTTTGAACAATTTAACTTTGGTTTACTATTTGCTTCCGCTGAACATGTTGGTTTTCATTTAAACTCGTTAATGGTATTTTTCATTAATAATTGAGGATTTTATTTATAAACTTGAATGAGTTCAATGTGATTAGTGGCTCATTGTTGGTACGTCACACGCCTAGTAGGGGCATTCCCTAGGTGGTGTTTTGGGGGTGTGACAGTTTAATTCTTGTGTCAATACCCACTTTTAATCAATTATGAACTCTTAACAAAATCTCTATTTTCTTCAAGTAGTTCATTCATATGAGTTAGTATGATGTTTATAAACACCAATACAACATCAATTTCATTAAATCATCAAAACCCATTTTTTTTATCATGCAAGAACAAGTACTAAATCATGTAATTTATACAAGTGCTTATTTCTACTATCAAGTATGATGATTTTAAACATGTGTATATCATCATCTTCACTACTTCATCAAAACCCACATGTCTAAGTGTGGTAAATCATCAATTTATTCAAATCATAACAATTTTACTTCAAATTTCTACTTAGGGTTTGTTCCTAAGCAATCATACATCATTAATTCGGCCATAGCCTCTACGATTCATTCATAGATCGTATCATGCAAAGTTAACTAATTTTCATAACTTCATAAATATTAAAATTCGACATACCTTACGATCCCCTCGACTTGGTGAACTAGGGTTCATCCCCCTTTTCTCTGGCTCCTGGTCGATCAACCACACACACCCATGTGTGTGTTTTTGTATTATTTTTTTTTAAGCTTTTAATTAAACATCTTTCCAATTGCCCACTTTTAGTCCCTCAAAGTTTAAAGGTTTTATAAATGGGTTAGTTATTACAAGTTTCTTCATTGTTTTAAGGCATATATTTAACTAGGTTGATATTCCTAGTTACTTGATGTGTTTCGGGGAAGTTATAACCCGTGTTATTTTAAGTCCCGTTAACTCAGGCCTCTCGTAACTTTATTTTCTCATAAACATTCTTTCACTCCTTTTTATTTAACATTAGATTTATTTATTTAAAAATCCTAATATTCACCGGGTAAATTTTACCACTAACGGCACTTTACCCGTCTTTTTGTATTAACGTGGTTTGATTACCAAACCCGTTTTCGGGGTGTTACAAGTCTACCCCCTTAAAGTGGTTTCGTCCCCGAAACCTTATTTACGTATTTCATTTGACCTTGACCGTAGTCTAAGGCTACATTTGTTTTCTTTCGAATTATTCATCCGACTCTATGACTTCTTCCGTCATTTACACGTCAGTTTGTTCTTACGCTTACCATTACTCGGTTCTTACCTATACTTCCTTACAACCCGTTACCCAGGTTCATTATCTTAATGTTTTTAACATCCTTGTTTTGCTAATTTGCGTCTTTCCTGTCTATATTACCAAGCGTTATTCTTAATTTAACTCGTTTGACTCGTTCGTGTGAAATTTCATCACTTGTGAACGTCAAACTTCATTTTTTATTCAACCCGTTCAACTTTAAAATAGTTGAACGTAATTATCAAAATTTCTGTTTGCAAATTCTCATCGTCTTTTAGTCATGACTCATAACCCGAGTCTTTTAACTTTCTATTTCGCGTTCCCGTCTCTTGGTTTACGCATACTTTCAAAATCCTACCCATTCATTGGGTATCTTTACCGAAATCATTTTCAAGTAACCATTCTTATATGGTTTTAGACGTCATTTTAATTTATTTGGTCGTCTTAGCGAGATCCATCGCTTTTGTTCAGTCAAGTCCTTTATTCTTTATTTAATTCGTTTGACTTGTCCATGTGAATTTCATCACTTATGACAGTCAAACTTTTATCCCTATGCCTTAGCATTCGCATTAGTTGGTTTGTATTTTCATTTACTTCGATCTTTGTCCCTTCTCTCGGGCTCGTCATTCTAACGTAATACTCTTCCGTCATCCGACTTGCATTTACGTTTATTATCAAACATCTTATTTACTTGATTCGTTTGGGTACCATTTAAGTTAGTCCCATTCACCCCGTCCTTACTACATCGGACGTAAATGTGTCTGCTACAAGAAGTTCATGGTATCATATGCCACTACTTACTTGGCCAGAGTAAGCGATCAGCACATGATACACATGACCTTTTTATAGTTTTCACATCACATCCTATGTAAGTAACGCTTCTATTTATTTCATATCTTAGATTTCATTTAGTACAACTTTATTTAATTGCAAAACAACAATCATTAGTTTTACAAGTTTTACATTTGAACATATAAAATGTTTTTCTTTTCTATCGTACTATTATATAATCACATTCGTTAATATGATCGCTACTTTTCTCAATAGCATTATATTGAGAGTTTTCCACTTGGATAATTGCTCCCCGTCCAAGTTTCCATATGAACTATTCCTATTATTTCTTGGTTATTCATCATCATGAATAACACATGTTTCTATTAAGCTTCTCTTAGAAACATCATCCTGAATAGATATCCTATTCAGGTTTTATCAGATATATGCAACCGTTATCCCCTACGTGTTTGTTGCATATTACTACTTATGCGATTAAATTTAAAAGTGTGCACCTGGTAATGCTTGCCCTAACGGGCTTCTCTTGCCGTTAACTTTGTTCGCGATCATCACGCGATTTAGGTCCTCAATGAGTATGCTTAGCTTGTCATACCTCGGACCTTTCCACCATCATATCCACAATTCGTTCAACTCTTGTCATCTTCAGATGCGAGTGTCCTTCAACTAAACATTTACCAAAGTTAGTAATTTCGACATTAATAAACGCCCGTATTGTAATACAAGGCTTTTTACTGTACGTGTCAACGCACGTAATTTCGTTAACTGTATTAACCATTTTAATTGGGGTAGCGTGTATTACGTGATAACCCCTTGTGTTGTTTACAACACTTTAACATGCAAAACCATTAACATACATGTACTTACCAGATTTGCGATCAAGCCTCAAACCGAACACACTTTATTCTTTAACCATGAGCTCCGATTACCAACTTGTAACACCCTTATTATTATTTTAAAGGTTTTCGTATATATAACAAAAATAAACATGTAATTACGATTAAGGATCCTTAGAAAATACGAGTAATTTAAAACTTTTACAACTTAAAAGTTTACAACGTAATATAAATAAGTTCGTCATTTAAAAGTTACGACGCAACGCCGTGCGGAAGCTTTAATCTCGTGTGTTCGGTTCTTCGTTGAGCTTGATCTTCATCCGGGAATCCCCTGACATTCACCTATGACCAAAACCAACATAAAGGTTAGCTTTGGTAGTTAATAACATGTTTAAACAAGTCTAATAGATCACGTAATTGCTTGCCATTCACATATCACAATGTTGGTATAAGTACAGTGAGATGAGATCAATTAGGATCTCGTAAATATGGACACGACTAATTACAATCAATTACAATAATTACAATAAATGTGATGGAGCGTCTATTACTCCCTCGAAGGAAGGAGAGCGAATGCTGAGACTGGTACGAAAATCCTCAAATAGAACCCGAGGAAGGCCTTTGGTGAAGATGTCTACTATCTGATAGCGAGTTGGAATATGAAGAATGCGGACCTGTCCACGTTGCACCTGTTCGCGAACAAAATGAATATCAAGCTCGATGTGTTTGGTCCGCTGATGCTGAACCGGGTTGCCTAAGAGGTATATGGCGCTAATGTTATCACAATAAACTAGAGTTGCCTTTGTAAGAGGCCGATGGAGTTCCAAGAGAAGATTTCGAAGCCAGCACACTTCGGCAACAACATTTGCAACAGCGCGGTATTCAGCCTCGGCACTGGAGCGACAGATAGTCGGCTGGCGCTTGGAGGACCAGGAGATGAGACAGTCCCCATAATAAACACAATAACCATTGGTGGAGCGTCTGGTGTTAGGGCAATCGGGCCAGTCGGCATCAGTGTAGGCAAGATGCTGAGGGTCCTTGTGAGAACCCGAAGTGAGGCCAAGATCGAGCGTCCCTTGTATGTATCGAATAATACGTTTCAGCACATTCCAATGGTCAGTTTTAGGAGCATGCATGTGCATACAAACATGTTGAACGGCATAACTGATGTCAGGCCGAGTGAAAGTTAAGTATTGTAGCGCACCCGCAAGGCTTCTGTATAATGTAGGGTTCTCGAAATCAGTTCCAGATGAGGCACTAAGTTTGGAGTTAGTGTTGACTGGTGTTGCCACGGGTTTGTAGGAAGTCATACCTGCCCTCTCAATGATGTCAGAGGCATAGCTCTACTGAGATAAAAAGATTGAGTCACCTGAGCATTTAACATGAATGCCAAGAAATAGACTGAGTGTGTCGAGGTCTTTCATGGCGAACTCCTTGAAGAGGAGAGAGAGAAGATGTTCCCGCAGACCTGTAGTCGAGGTAATAAGAAGAATATCATCAACTTAGAGTAGAAGGTAAGCCGTGTGGCCTGCACTGTTGAGAATGAAAAGGGAAGCATCACAGCGACTCTAAACAAAACCAAGAGTTAATACATAATCAGTAAATCGCTGGTACCAGGCCCTAGGGGCCTGTTTGAGCCCGTAGAGAGACTTCTTAAGTAAGAAAACATGGTCTGGGAACTCTTTGCTGCGGAAACCTAGAGGTTGGTGCATGTAGACTGTCTCATGTAAATGACCGTGCAAGAAAGCGTTGGTAACATCAAGTTGATGAACAGGCCATGATTTGGACAATGCAAGATATAAGACTGTCCTAATTGTAGCTGGTTTGACGACAGGACAAAAAGTATCTCCACAATCAATACCAACCTGTTGAGACCGACCATCACAAACCAATCGCGCCTTGTATCATTCAAGCGACCCGTCTGACATGTACTTGTGTTTAAAGAGCCACATACTTCTAATGATATTCATATGCGGGTCTCGTGGAACCAACTCCCACGTATTATTATTAATAAGCGCATGAAACTCGTTGGTCATGGCGGAACGCCATTCCGGTATGGATAAAGCCAAGGTGGGGGATTTTGGAATTGGAACGATGGTGTCGGTATGGAGGTTAAAAAGTTGTTTCGGCTTGTGGATTCCGTCCATGGCATATGTACGCATGGTACGGGTGTGGGAAGGTGGGGTAGGTGTTGGCTGGTCGACAGGAGGCGGAGTAGGAGTTGAAGTTGGGATTGTTGAGGAAGGTGGGTTTGGTGAGGAAGGGGTCGACGATTGTGAGTGGGTACCGTAGGAGGTGTATGGGCTGGGTGGGGTGTTTAAGGGGCCTGGGCCGTGGGCTGGTAAGGAGTGGGGAGTGGATGAGGTTGGGGGTGGGCCGATTGGGCTGTGAGGAGAGGGTGGGGGTGGGCCGATTGGGCTGTGAGGAAGGTGGGTTTGGGCCGATGCGGGTGGGCCGATTGGGCTGTGAGGAGAGGGTGGCGGGGTTGGGGGTTTTTATGTAGTGGGGAGGGCGGTTGGGCTGATGTAGTAGGGATGGAATGGGTAACATGTGGCCAAAGCTGTGGGTGAAAGGGTTCGGTGAGGAAGTGGTAGGTGGTGTTATTTGCGGGTGTTTTAATTTGTGCAAAGGGAAAAGGGGATTCATCAAACAATACATGACGAGATATGGTGAGGCGATTGGTTTTGATGTCAAGGCATTTGTAACCTCGGTGAGAGGTTGGATATCCGATAAAGACACATGGGTAGGAGCGAAACTCAAGCTTGTGTCTGTTGGTGGAAGGTATGAGTGGGTAGCAGAGGCAGCCAAACACTCGGAGGTGGTCGTAAGTGGGTAAGTGATAGTACAAAAGTTGTGTTGGGGTTTGAAATTGATGTGTTTTGCTAGGGATAATATTTAGGAGATACGTGGCAGTTTTTAAAGCGTGGTTCCAAAGGTGATTCGGTATGGATGATTGGGCGAGAAGTGTGCGGGTAATGTTGTTGACGGAGCGAATTTTGCGCTCTGCTTTCCCATTTTGGGAGGAGGTGTAGGGGCAAGATAAACGTAAAAGAATGCCATGTTGGTTAAAAAAATTTTAAACGATGAATTTACGTATTCTTTTCCGTTATCGCATTGAAAGGTTTTTATGGTGTGTTGAAATTGCGTGTGTATCATTTTAGCAAAGGTTGTAAATACGATAAAGGCTTGAGATTTGTTTGAAAGCGGATATGTCCACAAAAAATTAGTAAAATCGTCAAGAAACACAACATAATAACGATGGCCTCCCGAGCTTAAAACCGGAGAGGTCCAAATATCACTATGAATGATATCAAAAGGTTGTGAAGTAATATTAGGGGATGGGTAAAATGGTAATCTTGTACTTTTGCCAACCACACACGGTTCACAAATGTTTTTATTCAAAGACTTAAAATTAATAGAAGCAGAATTCTTTAAAGATTGAAGCAAAGCTAGGCCAGGATTAACAAGGCGTTGGTGCCAGAGAGTGGAGGATTGTGCAACAACGGTGGAGGTGGAGAAACATTTGGCCTTGGTTGAGAATGTGTAAAGATCACCGCTGCTGTCGCATCGGATAATAGGCATCCGGCTCTTGTAATCCTTCACAAGAAAACCAAATTGGTCAAATTCAACTGAAACAGAATTATCTCTAGTGAATTGACGAACCGAAATAAGCTTTTTAATAAGGTGTGGGGCATAGAGAACACGATTAAGAACAAAGGGTGGGTAGGGTGGTTTAAAGGTTTGGGGTCCATATCCAATAACCGGTATGGTGTTACCATTTCCAATGATAATATTTTCATTTATGTTATTATTAATAATAGTACAAAAATTACCTGAGTTGGGATCCATGGAGATAGTTGCAACGCTGTCCATAACACCATCAGAGTAGTCAGGTGGATGGAGTGTCATGGTATGAAGTGCTTGCTGGATGTCTGCAGGAGAGTAGGCGGTGTAGTGTGCCTGAGAAGGCCTCGGACCCAAGATACCTTGTCATTGCTTCATGTTCGGCTGAGGAGTAGACGGGTAGGGACAAGGAGGCGCTTGCCAAGATGACCATGGACTATACTGAGACGCATGAGGCTGCCATGGTTGCTGAGTTGACTAGGGGAACGGAGGCTGCATGGGCCAGCCAGCAGGATGTTGTGGGCGACGGCCAGAGGAGTTGTGGCTGGAGCGACCACGTCCTCGACCAAGGGTGCGTCCGCGACCACGAGACCGGTCAGACGAGGAGGGGGTATCTGTATTGTTACCGGGTCTGGTGGTGGAGGCGGCCAGAGCTTGGGCTGCAGACTGAGACACCTGCAAAGACCACTCAGCCTTCTAATCTTCAATCATACATAACTGGGACCGGGCTTCATAAAAGGAAGGCAGGGGTTCCTTTGATTGTAAGATAGTGGAGATTCCTTCATATGCTTCAGTCAATCCTGCAAGTAACTGTAACACAAGTCGATGATTGTCAAGCGGGCAGTCAACGTTAGCAAGTTGATCGACGATGGTCTTGACAGCCTGGCAGTATGCCGACATGTTCGGGAAATTCTCTAGTCGAGTGGTGGTGAGTTTGTGGGTGAGATGGAGTGCTCGAACAGCCTTATTGTCGTTGAAGAGGCTAGCAAGAGTTTTCCAGGCGTCGTGGGCGGTCATGCCAGGGGTGATGACGGTGTTGAGGAGATCGGTCGAGACTGTGCTGTATATCCATTGCAGGACAACAGCGTCCAGCCTGTCCCAAGAGGCATCGGTTGGAGGTGGGGTGGTGGATTTTGATGTGTTGTCAGAATCATCAGTTGGTTTCGGTGTGGCGGCTTTTGCGGCATCTGATACTATAATAGATCACGTAATTGCTTGCCATTCACATATCACAATGTTGGTATAAATACAGTGAGATGAGATCAATTAGGATCTTGTAAATATGGACACGACTAATTACAATCAATTACAATAATTACAATAAATGTGATGGAGCGTCTATTAAAGTCATATGGGTCAAAACAACAAAATTTAACAATTCAGGAAATTAGGGGGGGCGCCTCCGTACACCTAGGGGCGTCGCGCTACACCTAGCCCCCTTTTTGACAGAATGTTGCTTGTTTGTTGCGGCAGATGCCCAACTCTAGTTTTAACCAATAAATCTAACTTCAAAATGCCATAACTTTCATTCTACTAATCCGTTTTGCACGATTCTTTTTCCTACGTGTTCATAATTTAATTCTCCATCTCATGGAGTCAATACCTGATATTAAACTACTTCAAAATTCTGATTTCAAGCTCTCGGCTTGAAATCCCTTTTCAACACTTTTGACCCGTTTACGATTTAATCAAACAAACTTGTTAATTACCTTTAAAATGTCATGCAAATCACATTATATCAGTTTACTAATATTCAAGGTTCAAATTACGGGTTCTTATGCAAATCTTAACCCGTTTTGCAAATCTACTCATTTTGACCCGTTACGGGGTATTTAACACTTTTAAGCTTAAATCACGCTTCTTTTAGCTTACACCCTATCTTCATTTTATACATATCCCAAGGACTCAATTAAACAAAACGCTTATTACTAAACAACTCTTAAAGGTTGTTTTTCCCTATTTACCCCTCAATGACTTTTTGGTCAATTTTAATCCTTCATTTTGCGACGAAGGGCTTTCGCCAATAATTGACCATGATATCACTTCTAACTACAATAAAAAATATGCGTACCTGGCTCGGATCAACATATTGACCCGTTTGATACCTTGCATTAGAATTATAAAGTGTAAAATAAACAAGAATAAACTAACTAGGATAAATAACCCAGTTAGTTAGGAGTTTTGTAGTAACACAAGAATGAATTAAAAAGCCTAAATTATAAACCAAATGAAAGTTGAGGGGCTTATGTGTAGAACTTGAAACTTAATTGAATTAAAACAAAATAACACACACCAAACACACCCAAAGGTGTGTCTGGTCGATCAAACAACAGGGGCGATCAGGAGTTCCCCCACAAAACCCTAACTTGTGCTAATTGATCAAATTGGGGCTTCAAATCAGTTCCAAATCGATTTTCAAGCACGAAATTGTGATCTCCTCTAAAAAGGGGTCATAAGGTATGTAATATCTATGCAAAATCTTCACCCAAATTTCTGAGTGAATTCATGTAATTCAGGATTTGATGTTTCATGTTAGTTGTTTTGAATGATATAGTATCTAGGGATAAACGCTAGCCAATTACTTTCTGAAATCTTGCTTAATTCTTGTGAAATCCTTAATCACCATTGAAGGTGATAAATGGGTTTGTAGAAGTATGATGAACATTAGGAATTTTGATGTTATCTTAGTATAAATTCAGGTCTATGAAACAAGTGTAGATTTAGTAATATGAAAATTTATGTGAATTAGCCTAAATTGATATTTATCTAGGCTAAATAACAAGTGTTGAACTTCATTATAAATTGTGAAGAATTATGCCTTTTAAGGTGTTTGTGAAAATGCCTAAAAGAGGGTTAAAACTTGAAATTTGAACTAAAACGCGTGTTTGTATGGTTATGGCAAGTTATGCTAATTATGAAAACAAAAGAGTTCTAAACGGGCTTATGATTGAACTCTATAGGAAAAGAAACCGGAGCGTCAAGTGGACAAGCCGGTGGTGACACGCGTTTGAAAGGGGTGCTTGAAAGGTACGCGACTTGAGTCCCGTTACGTTATGCATATAAATTTGCTATTAGTGTACAAATAGTGTCGTAGTATAAATTACGCGTTTGATGTGTTATTGAAGTGATGAAGTTCACTCGGCAATCAAACGGGTCAATATAAAGCTTGGAAGTTGTTGGCTTATCATTGAAGTGATGGCCATCACTCGACAACCAAACGGGTTAAGATTATGCATTGAAATAATCATGAATAAAGGAACTAAAGAGTCTCATAAGTTGCTAGTATCGATTAGTGCAACATACACGTTTGATGCATCATTGAAGTGACGAAGTTCACTCGGTAGTCAAACGGGTCAATATAAAGGTTAGAGGTAGTTTGATTTGTCAATGAAGTGATGGTTTTCACTAGACAACCAAACGGGTCAAAGTGTGCTTGTGAGATAATCTCGCGTTAAAAGACTTGAGAGTATCATATCTTGTTTGTGTTGGGGATAAATACACCAAGATTTATAAGCCCGGGAACTTGGGTAATTACATCAAAAAGGATTTAGAATGAGAAATTGGTAATAGACACATATAGCTAATGGGTCGAATAATTAAAACAAGGATTTTGATAAACCGTGTACTCGTAATTCGGTTCTTATATCATGAAATTTATTTGGTTGGCTCGGTAATTTTATTACGGACGCATAGGAAAAAGAATCACCTAAAACGGATAACCGAGTAAAAAGTTATAAGGATTTAAAGTTGGATTTTGGGGAAATTTCCGGAGCTGGGTAAAATGCAGGTCCAGTAACCGGGCCTGCTAGAAAACGTACTCCCCCGTGCCACGCGAGGGGAGCACGAGACTCTGGCGCGACACGCGGGGCCTCCCGCGCCACGCGAAGACCTGTCGTGATACGCGACAGGATCAAAATTTATTTCGATGGTTTGATACTAGGACTTGTTTATATGCATTACAATCATGTCAATACTAACTTTCTAAGTGGTTTTGACTCTAGGCAAAAGTGTGGACATTCTGGACGGTGATCAAGCATGCTTTCAAGAACCGAACAATAATTTTTGAAGCTTCCGCGTTAAACTAAACTTTGTCTAGACAATGATATGTTGTAAATGAATTGTTAACCACGTTTTGAATGTTTAAACTAGTCGGTAGTTGACTAGTAGGTGTTACTTTAAAACTTGTTTTGTACGTATCATGAATATTTTGGTGTACAAACATGAAAACTTTTCTTGTAAACTCGGATTTAGTATGAAAATCATGTAATTTATTATTAAATCTCGTCCTTTTAAACAAGGGTCTTACAAGTTGGTAATCAGAGCTTAAGGTTGTTAACAAAGTGTGTTCGGTTCAAGCTTGATCAAGCATTCGGTAAAAATTAATTGTTCTAAGTAGAGTTACTAAGTATAAAAAGGAAATGATGAATAGATATGCATGGGAAGAGCATGTTAACACACTCAAACCCAGAAAGTGCATTAAATTAGAACGGTGAAAACAAGTTATGAACTTGAATAAACCGAAGCAAATAAACCATATGCTATAGATGAAATGTTTAACATTTGATGTAAACATTTCAGTTAAAGATGACGGATAAAGGTAACGATGATGCGGTGCCGAGAGTCACCGAACAGATGAGAGAAGTGATTGCTTAGGAGGTAGGAAAGGCAATCGAAAACAGTTTGTCTGGTTTTATTGACAAAATTCAAAAGACGGTATTATCAGTGGTGGATGAAAGAATCAAGAAATTGGAGGATAATACCAATGTAGCAAAGGAAAAGTCGGGAGGACGAAAGCCTTGTTCATATAAAGAGTTCATGGCGTGTAAACCGCCAATTTACAATGGGGAGGTTGACCCGATAATATGCCAACGGTGGCTAAGTGATATGGAGGGAGTATTCGAAAGGACCCATTGCAATACAGACGACCACGTAGCCTATGGCACGGGTCAGTTAAGGGGTCAGGCGAAAGATTGGTGGGATAACAAGAAGAAAGAGATCGGAAGTGAAGCGGCTAAGGCTATGACATGGGACGAGTTTAAGATGCCATTTCTTAAACATCATAGTCCAAAGGTAGTCATTAACAAAATCAAGGAAGAATTCATGCAGCTTCGACACAAGGGTGAATCTATCGATAAAATCACGGGAACATTCATGGATAAAATGAAGTTTTGTGATGAACTGATAACGAACGAAGAGCAGAAAATATATTATTACTATAATATGTTGAGCACCGAGTATAGGGAGTTTATGACTCCTTCAAAGTATGAGACCCTCACCGAGATTATAAACGTTGCTCGGGAACAGGAGATAGAGTTGAAGAAACAGATTGAAAGAGGCGAAAGAAGGGCACAGGTAGTTAATCCAAGCCCGACGAAAAAGGCGCGCACGACCGAATCATCAAAGAAACAAGAAGGAAAAGGCGGGTTACCAAACTGCAAGATATGCGGGAAAGGGCACAAGGGTTAGTGCCGGTTTAAGGACAAGTTGTGTCCTATTTGTGGGAAGACAGGGCACACGGCTACGTTGTGCCCAGGGAAGGTGTCGGTGTGTTACAAATGTTATCAACCGGGTCACAGGAAGTCTGAGTGCCCGGAGTTGACTGGAAAGAAAGAAAGCAATGATACACCTACAGAGACACCAAGAGAAAAAGCTAGATCTTTCCAATTAACAGCAGCAGAGGTAAAAAGGGAACCTGATGTTGTTTCAGGTATATTTTCTATAAACTCAATTCCCGCACATGTGTTATTTGATATGGGTGCGAATAAATCCTTTGTTTCACATGGATTTATTCGACATTCTTCTTTTGTTCTAACAAAATTGCCTATGCCATTAGAGGTAGAAATAAGTGATAACAAAAGTTTCCTTGTATGTGATGTATGTCGAGATTGTAAGATAAGCATTGACGATGAGGAATATTTAATAGACTTGATTCCTATGTCGATGGGAGAGTTTCAAGTAGTGGTCGGGATGGATTGGCTATCTCGACATCATGCGAAAGTCGTATGTTTCCGCAAGGAGATAAAATTAACATCTCCGAGTAGAAAATCGGTTACCATATACGGCGAAAAAGTGGGTAATCCCATTATATGCTCAATGCTAAAAGTTCATAAGCTCTTGAGGCACGGTTGTAGGGCATTCATGATATACGCAAACGAACGAGATAAGGGATTGCTAAAGATTGAAGACGTACCGGTGGTACGCGAATATGCCGAATTATTTCCAGAAGATCTACCGAGAATACCACCAGAACGGGAGGTAGAGTTCGGAATCGAATTGATTCCGGGCGCGAAACTTGTGGCCAAGGCGCCGTATCGGCTCGCGCCATCAGAATTACAAGAATTGATGTCTCAAATCCAAGATCTGCTAGACAAAGGGTTTATCCGGTCAAGTGTGTCACTGTGGGGCGCACCGGTACTATTTGTGAAAAAGAAGGATGGGAGCATGCGGATGTGTATCGATTACCGGGAGTTAAATAAACTCACGGTGAAGAATCGATATCCACTCCCAAGAATCGACGACTTATTTGACCAATTGCAAGGCGCAAGTTGGTTCTCCAAGATCGACCTTAGATCAGGATACCATCAGTTGAAAGTCAAAGAGGAAGATATACCGAAAACGGCTTTCCGTACATGGTATGGACATTACGAGTTCCTTGTGATGTCCTTCGGGTTAACTAATGCACCCGCAGCTTTCATAGACCTCATGAACCGGGTTTGCAAGCCTATGCTAGACAAGTCGGTGATAGTGTTCATTGACGACATCTTGATATATTCGAAGAATGAAGCTGAACACACAAGTCATTTGCGTGAAGTATTAGAGACGCTAAGAAAAGAGAAATTGTATGCAAAGTTTTCAAAATGTGCCTTCTGGTTACGAGAGGTGCAATTTCTCGGGCACATCATTAGTGCAAACGGGGTGTTAGTAGACCCGTCGAAAATAGAAGCCGTGGCAAGATGGAATCCACCGAAGAATCCTTCGGATATCAGAATCTTTTTGGGGCTTGTGGGTTATTATCAGAGATTCATATAGGATTTCTCCAAAATTGCTATGCCATTAACCAAACTAACTCGTAAGGACGAAAAGTTTATTTGGGGCGAGGATCAAGAAAGGGCGTTCCAAACGCTTAAGGAAAAACTGGCCCATGCACTGGTATTGTCATTACTGGATGGAACGGACAATATGGTAGTTTACTCGGATGCATCGCATTCGGTGCTTGGCTGTGTTTTGATGCAACGAGGCAAGGTTATAGCTTATGCCTCGAGGCAGCTAAAGACTCATGAAAAGAAATATCCTACACACGACCTCGAGTTGGCGGCAGTAGTGTTTGCCTTGAAAATATGGAGGCATTATTTATATGGGGTAAAATGTACTATCTTTATCGACCATAAAAGCTTGAAGTATTTCTTCGATCAGAAGGAATTAAATATGAGGTAGAGGCGGTGGTTAGAAACTGTCAAAGACTTTGATTGTGATATACATTACCACCCCGAAAAAGCTAATGTAGTGGTGGACGCGTTGAGCCGAAAGACATATTATACGCCAATTCGAGTGCGATCGATGCAACTAATAGTGACATCGGGTTTGCTCGAACAAATCCGAAAATTGCAAACTGAAGCAATGAAGGAAGAAAATGTGAAAAAGGAAAGAATAGTTGGGCAGTTAAAAGACTTGGCAGACGGTAACCAAGGATTAAAAACTCGATTTAGGAGGATTTGGGTTCCAAATTCGTGTGGAGCCAAGGCACTCCTACTTAACGAGGCCCATAAATCTCGTTATCCGATACATCCGGGGGCAACCAAGATGTATAATGATTTAAAACAAAATTATTGGTGGCCCGGAATGAAAAGGGATATTGTGAAATATGTAGAGAAATGTTTGACATGTTTGAAAGTCAAAGCAGAACACCAGAAGCCATATGGTAAGTTGCAACCATTGGATATCCCATTTTGGAAATGGGAAGAAATCACAATGGACTTGCTGACCAAACTGCCCAAGACCAACCACGGGTTTGATGCTATATGGGTAGTCGTGGATAGATTGACGAAAAGTGCTCACTTCATACCGATTCGAGAGACTTATGCATCCGAGAAAATGTCAAAGGTATACACCAATGAAATCGTGGCACGTCATGGGGTACCGATATCCATTGTGTCTGATAGAGATACTCGGTTTACCTCAAACTTTTGGCATGAATTCCAAGAATAAATGAGAACTAAACTGTTCATTAGCACTGCTTACCATCCACAAATGGATGGGCAAAGCGAAAGAACAATACAAACGTTGGAGGATTTGTTGCGGGCTTGCATTATTGACTTCAGAGGTAGCTGGGATGTCTATCTACCCTTGGTCGAATTTTCATATACAACAGCTATCATGCGAGCATAAGAATGGCCCCGTATGAGATGTTATATGGTAGAAAGTGCCGAACCCCGGTGTGTTGGGGAGAAGTCGGTCCACGAGGACTAGCTCATACCGATGTAATCCGAACTACGAATGAGAAAATCGACTTGGTCTGAACTCACTTAAAAGCAGCTCAGGATCGACAAAAGTCGTATGCGGATAAACGAAGGAGGCCAATTGAATTTCAAGTAGGCGGTAGGGTAATGTTGAAGGTATCGCCGTGGAAGGGAATAATTCGGTTTAGAAAAAGAGGAAAATTGAGCCCAAGATTTATTGGGCCATTCGAAATCGTTGAACGAGTTGGTAAGGTAGCATACCGTCTCGAACTGCCCGAGGAGTTGAGTGGGATACATAGCACATTCCATGTGTCACATCTCCGAAAATGTTTAGCAGACGAAACTGCTCGTATCCACTACGATGATATCGAGGTGGATAACAGTCTCAACTACGCAGTAAAGCCAATTGCGATTTTAGATCGTAAAGTGAAGAGTTTGAGAAACAAAAAGATCAACCAAGTGAAGGTTAAATGGGAACACAGGAAGGGTTCGGATACCACTTGGGAGTCCGAAGAGGAGATGCAACGGCTCTACCTTACACTATTTGGTACGTATTTCGGTTTCGGGGACGAAACCCTTTTAGGGGGGTGGACTTGTAACACCCCGAAAATATAAAACTTTATATTAGAATTATAAAGTGTAAAATAAACAAGAATAAACTAACTAGGATAAATAACCCAGTTAGTTAGGAGTTTTGTAGTAACACAAGAATGAATTAAAAAGCCTAAATTATAAACCAAATGAAAGTTGAGGGGCTTATGTGTAGAACTTGAAACTTAATTGAATTAAAACAAAATAACACACAGCAAACACACCCAAAGGTGTGTCTGGTCGATCAAACAACAGGGGCGATCAGGAGCTCCCCCACAAAACCCTAACTTGTGCTAATTGATCAAATTGGGGCTTCAAATCAGTTCCAAATCGATTTTCAAGCACGGAATTGTGATCTCCTCTAAAAAGGGGTCATGAGGTATGTAATTTCTATGCAAAATCTTCACCCAAATTTCTGAGTGAATTCATGTAATTCAGGATTTGATGTTGCATGTTAGTTGTTTTGAATGATATAGTGTCTAGGGATAAACCCTAGTCAATTACTTGCTGAAATCTTGCTTAATTCTTGTGAAATCCTTAATCACCAATGAAGGTGATAAATGGGTTTGTAGAAGTATGATGAACATTAGGAATTTTGATGTTATCTTAGTATAAATTCAATTCTATGAAACAAGTGTAGATTTAGTAATATGAAAATTTATGTGAATTAGCCAAAATTGATATTTATCTAGGCTAAATAACAAGTGTTGAACTTCATTATAAATTGTGAAGAATTATGCCCTTAAGGTGTTTGTGAAAATGCCTAAAAGAGGGTTAAAACTGGAAATTTAAACTAAAATGCGTGTTTGTATGGTTATGGCAAGTTATGCGAATTATGAAAACAAAAGAGTTCTAAACGGGTTTGTGATTGAACTCTATAGGAAAAGAAACCGGAGCATCAAGTGGACAAGCCGGTGGTGACGCGCGCTTGAAAGGGGTGCTTGAAAGGTACGCGACTTGAGTCCCGTTACATTATGCATATAAATTTGGTATTAGTGTACAAATAGTGTCATAGTATAAATTACGCGTTTGATGTGTCATTGAAGTGACGAAGTTCACTCGGCAATCAAACGGGTCAATATAAAGGTTGGAAGTAGTTGGCTTGTCATTGAAGTGATGGCTTGCACTCGACAACCAAACTGGTTAAGATTATGCATTGAAATAATCATGAATAAAGGAACTAATGAGTCTCATAAGTTGCTAGTATCGATTAGTGCAACATACATGTTTGATGCGTCATTGAAGTGACGAAGTTCACTCGGTAGTCAAACGTGTCAATATAAAGGTTAGAGGTAGTTTTATTTGTCAATGAAGTGATGGTTTTCACTACACAACCAAACGGGTCAAAGTCTGCTTGTGAGATAATCTCGTGTTAAAAGACTTGAGAGTATCATATCTTGTTAGTGTTGGGGATAAATACACCAAGATTTATAAGCCCGGGAACTTGGGTAATTACATCAAAAAGGATTTAGAATGAGAAATTGGTAATAGACACATATAGCTAATGGGTCGAATAAATAAAACAAGGATTTTGTAAACCGTGTACTCGTAATTCGGTTCTTATATCATGAAATTTATGTGGTTGGCTCCGAAATTTTATTACGGACGCATAGGAAAAAGAACCACCTAAAACGGATAACCGAGTAAAAAGTTATAAGGATTTAAAGTTAGATTTTGGGGAAATTTCCGGAGCTGGGTAAAATGCAGGTCCAGTAACCGGGCCTGTTGGAAAACGTACTCCCCCGCGCCACGCAAGGGGAGCACGAGACTCTGGCGCGACACGCGGGGCCTCCCGCGCCACGCGAAGACCTGTCGCGACACGCAACAGGATCAAAATCAAAATTTTATTTTTATTTCGATGGTTTGATACTAGGACTTATTTATATGCATTACAATCATGTCAATACTAACTTTCTAAGTGGTTTTGACTCTAGGTAAAAATGTGGACATTCCGGATGGTGATCAAGCATGCTTTCAAGAACCGAACAATAATTTTTTAAGCTTTCGCGTTAAACTAAACTTTGTCTAGACAATGATATGTTGTAAATGAATTGTTAACCACGTTTTGAATGTTTAAACTAGTCGGTAGTTGACTAGTAGGTGTTACTTTAAAACTTGTTTTGTACGTATCATGAATATGTTTGGTCTACAAACATGAAAACTTTTTTTGTAAACTCAGATTTAGTATGAAAATCATGTAATTTATTATTAAATCTCGTCCTCTTAAACAAGGGTCTTACAATTACCATTTGACCCGTTTGGTCTAAACGATTAAACACTTTGCGTTTATATTGGAATGGTATCTATTTACCATTTCATTAAATAACTAAATTCAGATTCCTCACATCTTTAGCTATGTCTCTTAAACCCTTTTTTTACGCATTTAGCCTGACATGACTTATGTCGCTTAGTGTTGTTTTATGTTTCAACTTTTACCTATTTGTTCATGACTTAATCGTATAAGAAACTTTTAAAACAAACACATATTCTACAAAAAGTGTAAGTTCCACTTACCTCACATCCAAATTACGCTTTTCTTTTCATACTTGCTTCGATCGACCCGCTTTGTCCCCAAGCTTCACCTAGCTTGTTAAGCGCCAACTATCATTCATTATTCACAAGGTTGTTAGAATAATCATTCTAGATCATGATTTTCACACCTTATGAATCTTTGACTACTTTTCTTATTGAACTAAATCATAAGTCAAGAGTTTAATTCTTGTGTCAATACCCACTTTTAATCAATTATGAACTCTTAACAAAATCTCTATTTCCTTCAAGTAGTTCATTCATATGAGTTAGTATAATGTTTATAAACACCAATACAACATCAATTTCATTAAATCATCAAAACCCATTTTTCTATCATGCAAGAACAAGTACTAAATCATGTAATTTGTACAAGTGCTTATTTCTACTATCAAGTATGATGATTTTAAACATGTGTATATCATCATCTTCACTACTTAATCAAAACTCACTTGTCTAAGTGTGGTAAATCATCAATTTATTCAAATCATAACAATTTTACTTCAAATTTCTACTTAGGGTTTGTTCCTAAGCAATCATACATCATTAATTCGGCCATAGCCTCTACGATTCATTAATAGATCGTATCATGCAAAGTTAACTAATTTTCACAACTTCATAAATATTAAAAATTCGACATACCTTACGATCCCCTCGACTTGGTGATCGTTTATTCATGTTCATGCATCGATTTGGGTCTTGAATTGATCTTCAATTTTAAAGATTTGATGAACTAGGGTTCATCCCCCTTTTCTCTGGCTCCTGGTCGGTCGACCACACACACCCATGTGTGTGTTTTTGTATTATTTTTTTATAAGCTTTTAATTAAACATCTTTCCAATTGCCCACTTTTAGTCCCTCAAAGTTTAAGGGTTTTATAAATGGGTTAGCTATTACAAGTTCCTTCATTATTTTAAGGCATATATTTAACTAGGTTGATATTCCTAGTTACTTGATGGGTTTCAGGGAAGTTATAACCCGTGTTATTTTAAGTCCCGTTAACTCGGGCCTCTCGTAACTTTATTTTCTCATAAACATTCTTTCACCCCTTTTTGTTTACCATTAGATTTATTTATTTAAAAATCCTAATATTCACCGGGTAAATTTTACCACTAACGGCACTTTACCCGTCTTTTAGTATTAACGTGGTTTGATTACCAAACCCATTTTCGGGGTGTTACAATTGCTGAGATGGATGATGACATGATGTTGTCCCGTATGATTTTGAGTACTTGCAACCCTGCTGCCATGCTTACTCAGGGAGTTGCTCGTTTTCGTAAGAGGATGCATGAGTATAAAGAATTTTCTAAGAAGAAAGAGAAAATGAAATCTTCAATGGCTGCAATGAAGAAAGAGATAGGTGGGTTTGCTGAGAAAGAAGAGGCCTGGGTCAAAAAGGTTGGTGAGTTGACTAGAAGGTATGAAATTGAGTTGGGTGATCTTAAGAAAAGCTTTGAGGCCGATCGGTTGAAGGTAAAGGCTGATAGGGAGCCTTTGTCTGTTCAGCATAAAGCCTTTGATGAATAGAAGGAACGCTTAAAAGCTTTGGTTGCTCGAGCTACCAGTGATAACCAATGGTTAATTGAGCAAGGTTTCCAGCAAGTTGTTACTTACCTTCTTCACTCCAATGAGTTCAATTCTGCTCTTGGTGAAGTTTACACTAAATTGCTCAACTTGGGAAACATCAAGGTCTCATCGCTGGTTACAAGCTTCCTGAATCCGGGCACCCTTTGGAAAAGTCTCCCTTATTTCGTCCTGAAGCTTCTGAGGTCTTCAAAAGTTCTGTTGAACAGATGGAGAGGCTGACCTACCCGTATGTCAACCAAGTTTCTACTTGTTTTGGTAAGCCTCTTACTGTCTTGCAGGAGCTAAAACTGGAGGGCCATAATGAAAAAGTCTGTGCTGAAGTCCTGGGTTCCCTTTCAAGAAAATGATCTTACTCGGGAGATAGTGATGACACCCTTTCGGGAGGGCCTGATGCTTCGAAGGATGCAAGCTTGGAGGCTTCAGCAGTAGGTGGTGATGGTGGTGTGAAAGCTAAGAAGTCAAAGAAAGCAAAGAAGGTTAAAGGTGAAAGTTCCGGGGATTCCAAGCCTCCTGCTGATGCTTGATGGACATTCGTAGCTTTCTTAGCACCTTTGAAAACAATTTGTGGTTTGTATGTTAACTAAAACAATATTAGGTTTTACAGGAACCCTTAAGGTTCTTGATATGTGGTTGTGGTTAGGCCTGTATGGTCGTTTGAACAATTTCTAAGTTTACAAGTCACTAGGGCTTGTTCTAACTTTTCTTGGATGTTTGGAAGTTTCTAAGGCTTCCTTTATTATGCTATTATGTTTAACTATTTGTCTTGTGTTGTGTTTTTTATGCTTATGCCTATTTTGTTAAGGCAGCTTGGTTGGCTTCAAGCCTTCAAGCTTTCTGGCTATCCTGTATATAGGTTGAAACCTTTAAGGCTTCTGATTGTCACATATATAGCTTGAAGCCTTTAAGGCTTCTTAGTTTTGTGACGTGGCTTGGTTTGTATCTTTGGTTTTACTTTTCATTCAAGTGGTTGCATTATTCCTTTGGTTATTTCTTTTTCTTTTAGCTTTGTCTTTGTCGAGTTTGTGTTGCCTTTATGTTTTTTATACCTTAAAGGGTTCAGTGTTGCAGTCACTTAGCCTTGGTATTTTAATTAGAAGACATGGCACCTATCCTATTTATTTTCTTGTTTTCATTTGATTTTGTAAGCCTGTTTGTTGATTATTTTTTCTAAGGCTCAAAGAACATTTGGTGTAGGCTGTTTAAACCCGTCTATGAGACAATTTTGTTTTTAATAGCAAGTCTCATGGAGTTGTATTGATTTAGGAACTCACCCCTTATATAGGTCCATTCAACCCTTGAACCTATTGAGCGATGTGGCCTGGGAGCTCATCCCCTTACATGGCCCTTGCCATGGAGTTTCTTGCTAGGTTCTCAACCTGCTCTTGGGATAGAAAGACAAATTTGATAAAACAACTTCATTCATTCAAGAGATATTGTTTTTACAAAAGGTGTTCATAGTGCAACTCTTGAGATACAACTTGTGAAATACGAACCAATCTTCCTTGTTTAAACATGGAACCTTTTCAAGGTTTTTCCATTCCAGTGTCTTGGAAGCCTTTTACCCTCTGAGTCTGCAAGCTTGTAAGATCCACCCTTATGTGCTTCAAGGATGGTATATGGGCCTTCCCATTTTGGGCCAAGCTTTCCTTGGTTCTCTTTTTTACTAGCTTCATTGTTTCTAAGAACCAAGTCTCCTGGCTTGAAACGTTCATTTTTGACTCTTTCGTTATAGTAGGCTTCCATTCGTTGTTTATATTTGGCCTCTTGAATTGCGGCTTGGTCTCGTGTTTCCTCTACGAGTTGTAAGTTCAACATGGTCTCTTTTTGGTTTGTTTCGAGATCCATGTTGACAGTTCGTTGCGTTACAACTCCTACTTCAGCTGGAATCACGGCTTCAGACCTAAATACCAAGCTATAGGGTGTTCTTTTGTGGCTTGTTTTTTCGGTTGTTCTTATGGCCCATAGAACACTTGGCAATTCTTTAAGCCAATTGTTTTCATACCTTCCCAATCTGGCCTTGATTCCTTCAACTATGCTTCGATTCATCCTTTCAACTTGACCATTTGACTGTGGATATGCCACTGAGCTGAAAACCTGAGTGATTCTGAATTCTTTACACCAAACGCTGAAAGGCTTCTCAGCAAATTGCTTTCCATCGTCAGTGACAAGCACTCCCAGCAGCCCATAACGGCAAGTAATGTTTTCCCAAACGAAGTCAATGACCTGTTTGCCCGTGATTTTTGCAAGTGGTTTAACCTCAGGCCACTTGGTGAAATAATCTATGGCCACCAATAAGAATTTTACTCCACCTTTGGCTTGTGGGAATGGACCAACGATATCCATTCCCCATTTATGAAATGGCCATGCTGAGGTTATCGAGACAAGGTCATGCTTGGGGTTCTTCGGGACTGGTGCATGAATTTGGCAGGCATCACACTTCCTTAATTGCTCAGTGGTATCTCGGTGCATGGAGGGCCAAAAATACCCAAGGTTCATAAGTTTAGCAACCACCGATCTAGCTCCAAAATGAGCTCCGCATATACCTTCATGAATCTCTTTGACCAAATACTGACTTTGCTCGGTACCAACACATCTTAGCAAGGGTGCAAGGTATCCCTTTTTGTAGAGGATTTCACCTTGTAGTACATACTGCCTTGCTTTGATTTTAACCCTTTCAGCCTCTGTTTGATCATCAGGTAATTCACCATTTTTAAGGAATTTCTTGATTGGAGTCATCCAATTTGGATCTTCCTCGGTGATTACATCTTGAACTTCCAACTCATCGATTGACGGAGCCTTTAACACTTCTACCAATACCTTCTTGGTAAGGTGCGCAAAAGTGAGAGATGCGAGTTTACTCAAGGCATCCGCTTTCTTGTTTTGAGACCTGGGAATTTGCTTGATGGTACATGTTTGGAAGGTGTTCATCAATTCTTTTGATTTTCTTTGTACATTTTCATATTGGGCTCCTTTGCAATGTAACTATCATTCACTTGGCTTAATACCAGCAACGAGTCTGTGAATACTTCAAGCTTTTGGACTTTCATTTCTTTAGCCAGTCTTAAACCGGCTATCAGTGCTTCGTATTCAGCTTCATTGTTGGTGGTCTGAAAATCAAAGCGAAGAGCATATGTGAATTCTAACCCTTCGGGGTTGATCAGAATGAGCCCAGCCCCTGACCCTTCAACGCTTGAAGCCCCGTCAGTAAGAAGCTTCCAGGCTTCAAGGTCTGAGGGTTCAGTGGCAGCAGTGTTTACTTCAGTGATTGTTTGCTTTGGGACTTCTACAAAAAAATCAGCCAAGACGTGGGCTTTGATGGCTTTTCTTGGGACATAGGTGATGTTATGTTCACCTAGTTCCACTGCCCATTTGGCTAATCGTCCCGAGTTTTCTGGTTTTTCAAGCACACTCTTAATAGGTTGGTCGGTGACCACTTGTATAGGGTGTGCTTGGAAATACCTACGAAGCCTTCTAGCTGTTTGGACTAGGGCTAGAGCAAGTTTCTCCAAGGGAGGATATTTGATCTCAGCCAATTTTAGAGTTTTGCTGAACAAATAAACGGGTACCTGAACCTTGTCTCGTTCAATGGTGAGGACCGCACTTATTGCTTCTTCAGCAACTGAAAGGTATAGCCAAGATTAATTCTCCTGTTTCTGGGGATGCAATGTCAAGTAGGGAAGCTAAGTGTTGCTTCATCTGGTTGAAGGCTTCTTCGGCCTCCTCAGTCCATTTGAAGTCCTTCTTATCGGAGCAACCCTTGAGTATTTTGAAGAAGGGTAAAGACCTTTCAGCCAATTTTGAGGTAAAACGCTTCAAGGCTGCAAGCTTCCCGTTTAAACTTTCAACCTCCTTCTTGCTTCTCGGTGGTTTGGTTTCAAGAACAGCTTTCACCTTGTTTGGATTGGCCTTAATGCTTTGCTTTCCCACAATATGCCCCAGGAACTTTCCTTCCTCAAACCCAAATGAGCATTTCTCGGGGTTGAGTTTCATGTTGACCTTCCTTAAGTTCTTGAAGGTTTCTTGGATGTCATCAAGCATTTGGTATTCCGTTTTGCTTTTGATCACCAAGTCATCGACATATGCCTCCGTGTTTCTACCAATTTGACATGCAAAGGCTTTGTCAACTAGGCGTTGGTAGGTTACTCCAGCGTTTTTGAGGCCAAAAGGCATCTTTTGGTAACAAAAGATCCCTTTGTCTGTGTGGAATGCGGTTTTCTCTTCATCTTCTTCCTTCATGAGGATTTGATGGTAACCCTTATAAGCATCAAGAAAATACTTGAAAGGTCCGGTGAAGGAGTCAACCTTGAGATCAATTTCTGGTAACGGGTAACAATCTTTCGGACAAGCTTTGTTAAGATCCTTGAAGTCTATGCACATTCTCCAAGAATTGTCTGGCTTTCGAACCATGACCGGGTTTGCAACCCAGGATTGATACTTAACTTCTCGGAAGATGTCGGCTAACACAAGCTTTTCAACCTCTTGGCATGCAGTCGAGCTTCTTTCAGGGGCTAGACTTCGTTTCTTTTGGACAGCAGGCTTGACATCAGGTGGTATTCTCAACTCATGTTCAGCAATGCTTCGAGGGATGCCTGTCATATATTCCGAGCACCAAGCAAAGACATCATTATAATGTGTCAACAACTTTTCAAGATATGAGAGGGTTTCTTGTGAAAGGTTTGGATTGACCCTTATCCTCTGCTCAGGGTACTTAGGATTTATGATTAACCTTTGCTTGTCTTCTTCACTTTTGTAACTGTCACCTTCAACCATGTAGGCCTCCTGAGTAGGTTGAAGGGTTGCTATTCCCCTCTCGGTAGGAAATTTGACAGTGCCATGGCCAACTGACACAGCCATATAGAATGCATATTGTCCCGGCCTTCCAATGATCACATCATAGTTTGAAGGTATATTGATAACCACAAAAGTGAGTGGTTGGACTCTCTCCTTCTGACCTTCGCTGAAACAAACATTAAGTGTCAGTTGCCCTAAAGGCTTAAGGGGTATATCGGCAATACCTTTTATGGAGGTACCGGAGGGTTGAAGCCTTGAACATTCTTCATTGCTCAAACAGTTGAATAACTTTTCAAACATGATTTCGGTGGCAGTACCAGTGTCTATGTATGCTCCTACTGTTGTTCCCTTGAGTAGCTAGCACCTGATTAATAAAGTGCTGCCACAGGAAGTTGGCCATCATCTGAGCCATCATCTGGGGCATAAGGTTAAAGCCTTGAAGGCTTCCGGGTGCAACTGGCCAACTAACTCCCAAGGGAGTGCTCATGACAGCACTTCATGCCAAGGGGAGCACGGACAAAGCTTGTTCCCATGAAGTTGTTGTTGAGGGTGGAAGACTCGTCGCTGGGGACTGTAGGAGCTGGTCAAGGGTCAGCTCATGGCCCAAAGGAGCACCATTAGTAGCTGGTTGAGACGAAAAAAGAGGATATGCTGTAGGATTCGGCCTTGCGGACAAATATGGGTTAGGGTTTGAAGGAGGATTACTGGGACCAGTCTCATCCCTAGACACCAAAGGTTGTGAGTTTGCAAAATGAGGGATGGGGGGGTCCAGCAGATAGTGTTGGCTCCGGCTCGTCATAATCTAAACGAATCCTCACTCTCTGGTCCCTTTCCCTACTCACATATTGGTTGAGGAGAGACCTCAACTCAAGAAAATTGTTGGCGACCCCCTCAGGAGTAAGCTCAACATGTGATGGGGTGCTGGAGACACCGATATTAGGGGAAGGGACCCCTGATCTGGACGGGGTTGGAGTGCTGAAAGTGAGAAACTCAGGAGTGCTTCCTGGTGTCGAGAAAGAAGTTGATATAGCCACATGAGCTTGGCTAGTACCTAGGGTAGAAGTGTTTGGAACCTGATTCACTTCTCCCGGGGATCCACTTTCTGACATGGTAATTTCAAGAGAAAAGAGCTACACTACTAGTTCTTTTGGAGAAAAATAGTGGCGTAGCCCCACGGTGGGCGCCAACTTGATGATGCAACAAATAATAGACCAAGGATAGTAGTTGGACAGGTTAGGCAAAAGGGTTGAAGGGTTCAACTTTGCCTAACGCAGGTCGTGGGGTCCCCCCACGTTTGCAAGACGTGGAGAGAGGTTCACTAGTTTGTTTTTGTTGTTTGCTCGAGATCCTCCACTGAGATGTGCTCAGTTTCGGATGTAAGAACAAAGAGAATGTGTGTGTTGAATGTGAAAGAAAGTGACTTGCATGAAGCAAGTACTCGAGAACGATGACCAAAGATTCTCTAAGAATCAGAGCTAATCGGAATGTCCTTCACACTAAATGAAGTGTCTAATTTATAGGGAAAGACATCGCTCAAAGAGGAAGCTATTTGACTAGTGAACATGCTTGCAGTGGGGGTTTTGCCCTTTTTGGGGGTTGAAGCCTTTGACCTGTGGATAAAAGGCTGTGCTCTGTGGACTCACGCTACTTTTGTGGCTGGAGAGTTTGGTGAAGCAATCAGAGATGTGACTCTCTACTGTTCACGTACTGCTTTATCTCAACTCCCGGATTTTCAACCTTCGAACTTTTAACCTTTTAGGCTTTAATGTGTCTAAATCATTTTATTTAGTCTTGGGCTACCCCCGTCATCACATACCATATAAATTAATACTATTTTTGTTCATAGACTTATAGTCTATAGGTAATTTGGAATCGAACGACAATCTGTTTTATCGTGAATCAATGTAAAATGAGCAAATATTCATTCAAAATCAACAAGGCAAAGTTGGTGGCAGTAGCTTTAAGTTATTTTTAGGGCAAAACTTGCTTCCACCATACATTACATCATTTAGTTAAATAAATTTCTTTGGGCTAGATTTGAACCTCCTACATCCTCTCTAACACACATGAGCCTCTATCTAACCCCACATTCATCTAAAGTACTGATTTTTTTATATATTTATTTAATGTTGTTTAGCACTGTAAGATAATTTATCAATTTAATAAAGAATTGTTTTAGGTTTGATGTTGTTTAGATGTGTTAAATAAATTATTACTATAAAATATTGAGTTTTAGCATGATGAATAAGACTATGACTACTCAACAAATATAGCTTATAAAAATGCAATTAATATACATATGGGTTACATCAATGTAATACTTGCGGTTGATAATTCGTGTTAGGTTAAGGAGATTACACAACACAAACTCCAATCCATACGCAAATCTAATCAAACACATTTATTAAGCAAGTTAATCGTGCCCGACTATGTATAACCCAAATTATTAAAATCAGAATTTGAAAGTCCAAATATTTTGAATCTATACAATGGCATAAGGCCACACGGGGCGTCCCCTTATCACCAAAAGACCATGCGTGGATTGTCGTTATACACCACCGTCAGTCATCATTATCACACGTGGAAAATTATAAGTGTGCTCGTGATCACGCATTGTAAAACAAAACAAAATCAATTACCTAAGCCACGTGGTTGGTTTTGCTTCGTCGGAGAGGATGGATTTTTGGCCGGAGAGCTAGATTTTTGGTCGGAGATCTTGATTTTTGGTCAGAGGGGATGGTTGTCGGCGTATTTGTCTCTTGAGGAGGAAGAAGACATAAATAAAATTGAAAATATTCATATTTTCCCATATAGTTTATGTAAAGTTAAAAAAATGCCCCGTTTCTTTTTAAAAAATGCCATTTTTTCTTTGTTTTTTATATTTTAATGTTATATAAATTTAATTATTTTATCAAAATTATATTATATAATTCATATTTCAATTAATTTCATTTCAATAGTTTATTAAGTTTTTTAAACTTTATTGTTATATTTATTTATTTAAATTTTATGGTTATATTTATTTATATATTTAAGTAAAAAAATTCATCACTAGTGATGGCATTTCCACAAAATTCCATCACTGGTTATGGAATAATGCTCGATGACATGACGGAACTTGATTAGAAGTTGTGAGTGATGGAATTCCATCACTAGTGGAGCACCCCTACCTTTTAAGCATTAAAGATCATGACACACTATAAATATTTTAAGATGTGAATCGATACACTCACCATTTAAATGGAAATTTGATGTACTATATGTATGTACTTCGGTTTCAAACCCGAAACTCTATGTTAAGAACTTAATGTTGACGTGAATGCTTAACCAGTTAATCTACTATCATTCAAAACAAAAACTATTTAAATGAATATTTGCTATAATAGTCTTAGTTGGTAGACCAAAACTTTTCAAAAGTAGACATGTGAATTAAGCCTTCTCCAAAATAGTCAACTCTCATTTTCGTCACGTAGAAGTCGTCACACTTGCTTCGCCGGTTGAGACGACCAACATTTAGCCTGTCATTTTTGTGTCAGCGGTCAGTCAGCTAAGGCTTATCACACTCTTTTGAATATCAGCTAATGCTTAGCCCGCACTTTTGTAAACGACTAAAATTCAATATCTGATTTCAAATACTTTTGGTTAACCAATAATATTTTGGTAATTTTCCCACATATAAAACCTACCTAGTTGAAATTTTAGATGCTAAATTACAACCTTTACTGCATAAAGCAGAACCATTCAACCAAAACATTTTTATATTTTATAAGTTTATTATAACCTCATTGGCTTGAAACCTCATCTAATAATTTATACCTTCTAACCTTATTTCTAAAAACCGGTCTTGTCTTGGTCCCACCACCACTTGTTAGATGATTCGCTGACTTTGACTTTCTCAACATTCCATGATTCTTCTCCTCCACCACCACCCTTTTCCGGCCAGTGCTCACCGGAGACTCCTCCTCCGGCGACGATCCATGTACTTTCTTCATCAAACCGGTGCCCGTCAACTCGATATCCAATCCTTTCCTCCTTTCCCTCAAACTCCCATGACCAATTCTATGAACAGGAATACTTCTTTTGGTCTTGCCGGAATGATTCCGGTGATCATCGCCGGAATTGTTCCGGCATGACGAAGATGAGTTCGATGAGTTACCCGAGTCGTGTTTCGGAGCCAGGCACCAATTGCAGGCTTTGTAGAACTCGGCTTTCGGGTACTGATTGCTGCAATATCTGAATTACAAAAAAAGAAGTTTGTAAGCTTCAAAAGTTATGATCAAAAGTGATATTTGTGAATAAACATGATGAATTTGAATTGAATTACTTGTGTTGGAATCGGTTTTTGCAGATTTTGCACCGGAAAAGCTCTTGGGAGAGGCCGAAATCGCCACACATGCAACACTCGGCGGTTATCGGTTGGATTAGGGTGGTTAGACCGCCTACCGTGGCACCGCTGCCACCGCTACCGCCTTCGCCCTTGGTTGCCACCATGTTGGTATGTTGAGTTAGAGAGAGATGAAGGTGGAGGAGAGAGGGAAGATGTGTGTGTATATATATGTATATGTATATTAAGATGGACTCCCTTAAATATGATTTATTGACTAATATAAATATATAATACTTTCTTTTTGTTTTTATTCAAAACCATAACGTATAGGATCGGTTGAGTCTTTCACCGGTAAATTTCTTGATAGAAACATGTAAGTTATGACGTAGAGCGGAAATAAATAAATAAATATATAATACTTTTTATTTTTATTTTTATTCTAAACCATAACGTATAGGATCGGTTGAGTCTTCGACCGGTAAATTTCTTGACAGAAACATGTAAGTTATGACGTAGAGCGGAAACAAATAAAAGTATTTAAGAACAAAATGCTAATTCAAAGGTGAGATTATTATATTAATTAAAATCTGTTTTATATGACTAGTCTTGATACGTCAAGTCACGTTGTAAATAGGAAACATAAATTGAGTGGCTAGTTAAAATCGGCTTCCTAAATAAACATGGAAATCACTCAAAAAAAGATCCCCATGTTTTCATATACGAAAAGAAACAGATAAATATTGCCAAATTGGATGGGGGATTTTAATAGTTACGTCACATCGTCTATGGACGTTTGCCACCTAATCAGTTCATGTTCATAAACGAGTAACTCTAATTAAAACTCAAGTTCTCCCCCTTTTTAAGTTGGGCGTTTGCCACCTAATCAGTTCATGTCATCCACATAGTAATTAAACGAAGAGAAGAGTACCAAACTTGTAACAAACTTGTTCTCCTAAAGAAAACCACTACCACAACAACCATTGCATTGTTGCAGACTTGTAGTTGGAGATTATAGTGCAAAGTGATGTGAAGAGAAAAGAACATGATCCATTAGTATTTATTTTGGTTTAATATGAATTTGAGTCTTTTTTTTTAATTAAGCCGACTCACTAGAGGTCTCGGGTTCGAAACATGTTTCAGCCCCTTGAGTAGGTAGGGGACTTTTCCGCCAGGAAACATTGTCGGGTTGAGGCCTGGGAAGAGTTATCTCTTCCGCGGTCGGGGGTACCGTGCATTACCCTTTTTTTTTAAGCCGACTTACTAAAAATCCACTCAAAACAAAATCTAATTTTAATTTAACCCGTTGTTTCCTTCTCACTTTTTAGCAATCAATACATAGTAGTGGTAAAGGAGTGGAGACCTTGGGTTCGACTAAATTCGAGTTCAACTCATTTAATTTAATTGAGTTTGAGCCCAGTTCATTTAGAACTTCATGTTAAAAGCTAGACGTGAACTTGTGTATAATTTTACAAGGTTTACTTCAGCTTGGTTATTTTAAATTGAACAAATATTTTGATGTATATATTTAATTGTTTTTCATATATAATTGTAACTATATATGTAACATGATTTATATTTTTTAGCTTTTTATCATAATAATATAGATGTAGTAATATTTAATGTGTATTTATACATCATAGTATAAAAGGAATATTATTATTTTTATGATCAACAAACTCGTTTCTAGTTAGCCTAACTAATAAATCTCGAGCTTAAGCTCATTTCATAAATTTGAGGTTCGTGCTCTGGCTAAAGCTCATTAAAGCTCAATTTATTCTGAACCTTTAATAAAATGATATCAAATAGTTTGAGTGAGTCTACTAGTTTTCAAATGAGTAGCGTTGTTTACACGGCTAACAACACAACTCAGCCGTCGCCTTCAACAGCATAGTGACAATTGGATGCTCGGAAATATTTTATTTTTTTCAAGTTGAAGTGAATTTCCTGGCAAACGCGGATTCTTCTTCCTTGCAAGTGTTGTTTTACTTTATTCATTTCTTAATTTATTTAGCATGAAAATGTCTTTGTATTATATATTTTATTTATTTGACTTCTTACCACATATGATTACTTTATTGCTTTACTAGGTTAGAACCCCGTGTAATACACGGGTTAAATAAATGTAATTTTATATATCAAATAATAAAAAATATCTTTAAAAACCTCGTTTATTACACGGGTTAAATAAATGTAATTTTATATACCAAATAGTAAAACAATATATCTTTAAAAATCTCATTTATTACATGTGTTGAATAAATGTAATTTTATATATTAAATAATAAAAAAATTATATCTTTACGAACCCCGTGTATTGTATGTGTTGAGTAAATTTAATTTTATATATTAAATAATGAAAAAGTTACATTTTTAAAAACCTCATGTATTGTATGGTGGAGCATATGTAATTTTATATACCAATCAGTAAAAAGTTATATCTTGTTATATCTTTATGTACCCTGTGTATTATAAAACTTTTGGAGTAAACTGACAAAATGGTACAAACCACAGGGACTAAAATGACATTTATCTCTTTACATTATATTAATTTATATTTAATGTACGTTTTTTTTTTTTGTTAATTTGAAGATAAATAAGTTTGAAATCTAATAAATATTTTAAAAGACTATATTATCTTCTACACGAATTGTTTAGATTTATATTAAATTTTATTTTATAATTAGCTTTTAATTAATATAAATTATAATTAAGTAGGAGATAGAGATGAGAAAACTAAAAAATAGATGGCTCCAATAAATGACACGTGTCCAAAAGTTGGTTTCTTTTATTATATAGTATAGATTTACGGAGAATTCTATTGGCAAACCAGCCAATCTATCTGTATACTTTACTTTTTTAATACGTGTCGTATAGGTCTATGCAAGTCGTATAGGTTCAAAAGTCAAGTCAATATGCATGTGCCAGTCCTTGTCTGGCGGCTAACTAGACTTATACGGGTCGCATTGCATTGTTTACTTTTTACAAATTTTTTATACATTTAATCATAGTTTTAACAAAGTTTAATAAAAGAATTTTTTTACTTTTTAAACAAAAAACATTTTTAAAAATTTATCATGTGGTATAGGTTTGGTACATGTTTATTATACTATACTATCTATGTTATAACTGTATTATATACTACATTTATACTATAGTTTATTATACTATACTATAACCGTATTATAATACGGGTCGTATTGCATTGGGTTTTTTACAATTTTTTATACATTTAATCATAGTTTTAATAATGTTTAAAAAGAATTCTTTTATTTTTTTAAACAAAAAACATTTTTTAAAATTTATCCTGTAGTATAGGTTTGGTACATGTTTATTATAGTATACTATCTATGTTATAACCGTATTATATACTACACTTATACTATTGTTTATTGGGTTATTGGATTTTAATAATCCGAAGTTTCACCAATTGGCCACTAATAATCTCAACTTCAAAAATTCCCTATAACAATCCCAACTTGTAAGATTTTAGCCCCCAATGATCCTTTGCTAACTGGGTTATAGCCCAGTTAGTTTTTTGCTGACCTGCCTGATGACGTGGACACAACTTTGTTATTTGTTGACTTGGCTGCTTATGTGGCACAATCACCACCTTCACTTCCTCCTCCTCCACTGCCACCACCATCTTGTCACACCCCAATCGATGACGGACACATCGGGGTGAGGCACTGAGCGAAGCAGATTGTCCAGGAGAAATCCATAACAACTAATATTACCAAGTATTTTTAAGTTACGTCCTATACCATAACATATCCAGCAAATTAATTATTACAGACAAGTATCTCAAAGACAAATAAAAGTTGTTCCGACAACTCATGAATTAATTGTTTTGTTTCTAGACTCCCTTAGACTTGATTCCATGACAGCAAGCAATCCTAGCATCTTAAACACCTGCCACATACATTAAAATAGAGGTCAATACACATAGTGTAAAGGTGAGCATACAAGTTTAATAGTATAATAGATAGCGAAAGCGGTTTACGCGTAACCAGGATGTAACATGTTGAAAAGTGAAGCTAGCAGATTATCGACAATGAAATATGCACAGACATGACTGCGAGTTATAGAATGCGCAACACATATCACCACCGTGACACGTGAAGTAAAGCCCTTAACAACCCCTGTCCTCGACAGGTGCTGAGTCCAAACTATAGTAGTATCGTTGCTAAGGTGTTAGGCAACAATCACTGTGTAAACATAACATACAAGCATTCATCGAGTAACATGTATAACATGCAATAACGGTCAGCGTATAAAAGTGTTTGTGTTGTGTGTCGATTGTGATTTGAAATAGGTAACGTATGTAACACCCAAAAGTGCGTAGAGCAAAAAGGGTTCGAGTATACTCACAGATCGTGTTAAATGAATAACACAGTCTTGGATTGGATTGAATGGAGTGCTGGAAAGTTAGCCTGATTACAGAACGATAGCATAAGCGACGAACGGTGCGTTAAACAGTGCGAGTGGAACAAAATGACGAAGGGTGATCCGATCGGATGACAATCCGGACGGATGACCATTCGGTCGGATGGTCATTTGCTTGGGATGGATGTGTTTGTGTATGATGTGACTTTGAAGTTTTCGTTGTAGCAATTTATAAAATGAGAAGTATCTCTACCTTTCAGGTCGTCTGGTCGAACGGTCATCCGGACGGATGGTCGTTTGATCGGATGGCAACCCGTTCTAGGTGAAATATTTCCCAAAGTTTCAAGTCTCCTGATAGGATAGTCATTCGATCGGATGGTCATCCGATCGGATGACTATTCGTTGGAAGGTGTTATCTTTTGAAAGGTTGAAATTTTGTTTTAAGTGTTGAAAACCACAAGGCGTCTGATCAGATTGTTGTTTGATCGGATGGCTATCCGATCAGACTGCAATCCGTTTGGTAACTTGTTCGTTTTGAAATCTGGAAAATTTACTAAGTTTAGAAAGTTTACGGTTTGACCGAGACGGTATGACAACGCGTTTAAACAATGGAAACTCCACCAAGTCCAAATCATTTGATCGGATGGGAATCACCCCGTCCGATCAGTTAACTGTTCTTGATGGTTGTTCATGTTCAACCTGTGAATCGGTTGTCTCTTTGATAGAACCCCGTTCTCAGACCGGCACTTTACTAGAGAATGAGTAGAAGGCCAGAATGAGCTCAAACTCTATCGGTTTTGAGTAGAAAGTTAGAAGTTTTGAAGAAAAGTGGAAATAAATTGGAAAATGTTTATATTGTGACGAAATCAGTGTTTAAACATGTTGAAATCCCTTAGATCTGAGTTGTTCTTGGTGAAATGAAGTCACACTTTGAAGTTCATGAGAACCCATGATGACATCATCCTAGAATAGCCCAAATCAGCCGATTTCATGGTGAAAAGTTTAGATTTGATGGTGAAAATGATGAGAAAGTGTGTAAAGATCAAAGAAGTACAAGATTTGAGCTGAAAACTTACAAGAATCGCGAGGAATCGAGAGAAAATAGGCCAAGAGCATGCTGGTCGAACGAGAGTTGTCACATCACATGAACAGTGATATCACAGGTGATATTTATAGGTGGTGAGAGAGAAAGGCGGTGCAAGTGTGACGGATCGGATGGCCATCCGATCGGATGGTCATCCGAACAGATGACCATTCGATCGAATATTCCTTCGATCGGATGGTTCGAGTGTGTTAGTGATGTGTACGTGGTGTTATATATTTTTATATATATTTTAAGCCCTTTTACACTTTTTAGCCAAGTTTTAAATTTATAAAACACGATATTTACTAACACTAAACATACATATGGGCAAGTGCACCCATCGTGGACGTAGTATAGTGTTGGTAAGATACCGAGGTCGTCCAAGGACACAAGAGCTTTTAGTACCGGTTTATCCTCAACGTCTAATCAAATCAAAAATTAGAAAAATAAAACTAACTAAAATGCTGAAATAAAAAATAAATGTAAAAACAGATAGACAAGATGAATCACTTGGATCCGACTTGTGTGTAGTGTAACCTTTGATTATTTTCGCACTTTTGCACTGTTTAAGAGATTATCTTAGTTATTGTAGTAGGCCCCTCTTTTGAAGGTGACGTTACCCTCAACCCAGTAGTTTGAGTCAACAAGGATACAATCCTAAAGGTTCGGATTATTGAAAGATAATTAATTAAGTTATTAATGCATAATGTGGAAGGCCCCTCTTTTGAAGGTGACGTTACCCTCGGCTAAGTAGTTTGTGTAACATCCGTCAAAATCGGACCTCCGAAATCCGACCCGGATTGTAAAACCAGACCCTTATCAATAAAATAAAAGTAAGAATTTTTATTAGTATTTTTATGTAATTAATCGTCAAGTTTTGCGTTGGATTAAAACCGGAATAAAAGTGGATGTTTATAAGCGAAACTTGTTGAACTCGGTTAATAGTTATAAGGGAAATAGTTAACCACGTTAAATATGGTATTTAAAACAAGTATTAATCTTAAAAGGGTTAAGGTTGTCAAAACTTCAAAGTTATAAGTTAAGGGGTTGTTTTGTAATTAATGGAAACTATAAAGTAAGCAAATCAACTAACTAGGTTAGTCAACTCGGTTAACTCAGTTAGTTATTTTTCTATATGAGGTTAACAAGGTTAGTTTGTTAGTTAATTTAATAAAGGAAACTCATTAACTAAGTTAGTGTAATAGGTTAGTCAAGTTAGCAGGTTATATAAAAATGAAGGGCTAAAGTGTATTTTGTTGGAACTAATTAAGGAAAAAAGGTGTGTAGGTCGGGTTTAGAACTCGACTACACACACATAACAACTGTACGACTAACCAACTGAGCTACAGATAGTTGATGTTATCTTGAACTTGATTTACCTTTTAACATGGACTGTCAAACAAAGAAAAGAAAAAAATATAAATAACCGGGTTAGAAGGGACTCGAACCCGGGAACCCAGTGAACAAAAATGCGGTAACAACCGCTAAGCCACCAAAGAGAGCTGTGAATGATTTACGATTGCTTAACACTTATACGCGAATAATGACAGCGACTTTTCCCCTTTCTTCTTCCTTTTCAGCGCAGAAACGTATGTAGTTGTAAAGTTAAAAACGTTTTCATTATTATACATTTATAGATCCAATTAATTACTACATGATGATGGTAATTATGAACCGAAACCTTTCGTGTTATGAATTCGCATCTATAGTTAACGATTTTTAGAGTTTTGATTTGTTTAGTTTCACCATTAAAACACCTTCAAGAACACAATTGGGTTTTGTATTAATTCGTCAAATTAGGTCCCGAAACTTTTACCATTTGTTCTCCTGATCAAACCATGTAAAACCCCACTGAAATTTCTCCATTTCATCACCTCTACATCATGAATTTAATCGAAGAACATTCTAGGGCTTGTAACTTGTGCGGACGATGTCTCCTTCAATTCTCAATGTTTTCAGGTGATTCCAAAGCCCTACTTGCTTAATATTTCGTGCTCTACAAAAGCCCTCTATAGATTTCAGTGATAGAAGGCTAATTTATCCGAATTTAATTTTAGTTGAAATTAGGGTTCTTCATGCATAGAATTTGGGGCTTTTAGAGTTAGACTTGCGTTTTGATGAAATTGAAAGTATAGAATTGTTATATATCATACTAGTGTATTGTGTGTAAATTTTGGGAATTTTTAGATATCAATTGGAATTTTGGTGAATTATTTATCTTTTAATCACTAGATAAATCAAATAAAAATACAAGATAATCTCAAATAAATTAAATAAATATTTTTATTGATTTATTAGATTATATAAACACCATGGAATTTTTATAGAATTGTTCCTTAATTGTTGGAGAGTTCATGAATATAATTTGGATATATATATATACACATACATGTTTTAATTATTTAAAAAAATACAAGATTGTTGCAAATAAATTTTGATTAAAGTTTCTACTGATTTTTACTTATTATATAATTGTTATATAACTTTTCTAGATTATTTTTAGAGTTTTCTGGTAACTATTATGCGATTTAAGAATTGGTGAAATTGTTATTCAAATAATTCTCATTATATAATTATTACTTTTAAATTTAAAATATGTAATAATCAGTAAATCTATTTTAAATCATAATTAGATGAGTTGATGAACTTATATAATTATTGGCTTGATCAAATATTTGGAAATCATTATAATGGTAATTTTATAATTTTGCTATTTTATTATATTCTAGAATTATATAATTATTGATTTGGGTATTTTTGTTGAAATAAATATAGTGTGATATAATTCTATGTCCCCAAATAGGAGAACCCAATTTCCTAAAATCAATAGGTTATCCTTACGTTTAGTATTTCGTTTATTTACATTGCGGTTATTATTTAGATATAAACCGTTCCTTTTCGTGCGGTGTATTCTCGTGGATTAATCTTAGCAACCTGTGAGTAATTTCTTCCATTTCCCCTTTTCTTATCTTTTACAAATTTTGGGGTGCATCACGTTACACTTTTCGATTTGCTTAACATGCTATGATCAAGTGTTATTATGTGAACGTCTTATGTGTATTCTATTATTCTATATGCTATCTGATGTCAAGTCTATTGCATGCTATTATTCTAGTGGATCCACACGGCTGACTAGGTTCCCCACGGCCATGGGTTGTAGCCTAGTATCGCCAACAGTATTAGACTCGCTCCTCGGGGCTTGAGCCTAATGCACGCTATTATCAGGAGTCTATTTATTTTGGGGATTTGTGTTGTTATTGATGGTGTATTCTTGTTTGGTAAATTTGGATTTAAGAATATGTTTACTATGTTGATGATATGAGACCATTTACACACTAACCTTGAGGTGCATGTTAAAAATATTTTTTTAAAGAATTAAATATAAAACTGTTTTCTATAAAACGGAGGAAATTATTCACCAACTTATTTGTTGACCCAAAAATATATTTTTCTAACGTGGTGCAGGTTTTCAAAGTTGATGATCAAGTGATGTGGACACGTAGCATGGGCCTTAGGAAAATAAATTGAAATCTTGATATGTTTGTATTGAACAATGTATGAACAATTTTGATTATTATATGATATGTGACTATTTAAATGGATATGCTTTAAATATTGAAACAATAATTAGTTGTCATGAGCTATGGGCAATCATCATGCCCCGTATCTTTCCGTTGCGGGTCAGGGTGTGACAGATTGGTATCAGAGCCAATGACTATAGGGAATTAAGATAGGGTATTAGACTCTTAGCCTTAGTCTATAGTCGATCAGGTACCTTAAGTACCTTATGTGCTTAATTATTTGATTGTCTTAGCTAAAAAAATATTTAAAGTGCCCATGATTTAAATTTTCTAGTGTCACACACATATGCATGTGAGCACATCAAATTGTTATATGCTATGTATTATAAGCCATAAATGATAACATGTACCTTATTATTAAACTATAGTTTATTATTTCTTTTTCCATGTCATGTCGCACGCACCTTATACTATATGCAAATAATCAATATTCTAATTCTTATTCCTATATGTCTAAAGTCTTGAATCAATTCATCTTCTTTAATACATTTCAATTATTCATGAGTTTGGTTTCATTTCATTTTTGCGTTTTCAAATTTCAATTGATATTTCACTCTCGTCAAAGTGAGTTCTTGTGACGGACATGTAGTAACTGGAAGGGTTACGTACCGGTAGTCGAGACGTCCTGTCTAGGCTGGCATTCGTATAAATCCAATTAATGGACCAGTTTGCCTACCTGGGGACTAACGATGAGAGTACCGATACCTATTAGGCCAAAGCATGTCACACCAAACGTCAGGTGAACTAACAACACTTTGATATGTCAAATATGTCCGTGTTAATTCATGGATACTATCTTAAACATCGTTTTACAGCACCCCAAAACTTGAGTCATTTATTGATTCACGATTTTCTTCGGGTTAAGTTGTACGTCAATGGGTAGACATATGAGGACCATGCGAAAGCTCTGTAATTGCGGGTGCACACGTAATTACGAAAGTGACGCACAGAAGTCATATTAAACCCTATGATGTGCCAAACCTATGATTTTCAATAATTTATGATGAAATATTATTTTATCATAAGTTTTATTATTTTATCTTATTCCTTGTGGTTAGTATATTGTTTCATATATAAACCACCGGGATAAATCCTTAAATATTCCACGAGATTCTAATGAATTTCTTTAAACAAATCACCTATATATTGTACGTTATCGAAGGGTTCTACTTTTGCTACCCTTTGACACTCCAGAATATTTTCATTAGATTTGTATTCTTGAATCATGGGATTTTCCCTAAGTTCCATGATTTCACAAATCTTTGAATCCTAACCATCTGACCATCAATTCTCATTATGGGCTATACATCTTACTTAAGTTGTCCCTCACAGATGTCGCCCTATCGTCATCGTCGTCAACCGAGGATCTCCAACCGTCGAATGGCAACTTTGATAGCTGAACAAATGGCCGCAATTATTGCTACTATAGTCGTTCAGGTTCAACAGGCACTCAACGCCCACGTCTCCACGAATCAAATTGAAGAAGCTGAAGCTGAACCGTCTTCACCCGATAATAACCATCAAAGGAGTGAAACCAACCACGATTACGCCATACTAGCTATTTCGCTAAACTAGGTTGCTCCTAATACTGTACCTGGCAGAAAACCTTATCCCGGACATTTTCCACAATGCCCCACTTATCAAAAACATCACCCAGCCAACACTTTGTGCCGCCTTTGCACTTATTGTGGACTTTATGGTCACTTAATCGACACCTGTCGGCGCTATAACCCTCAAACAGAACCACCTATGGCACCATTTAATGTACAACACAAAACAACTCCATTTGACCAACCAAACACCCACCTTATGATCCAACCGTATGTCCAACCCGACGCTCCACTAATGGATCAACCGACCGTACTTTATGGCACCCAACTCGTTCCTTACGATCGAGCCGATTAAACCGAACTAGAGAACCAGAGTAACTAGAAGGCACGCGGACGAACACACATCTAGATCCAAGATGCGGTCAACAGCACGACGAAATTTTATGCGATGAGTTATTGCGAATAAAATGTTTTAAGTAAAAATTTTTATGAACTAAATGGAAACAAATAAGGATTGTTCTGAATTTCCGAGCACAAGTGTAATAATATGAATTTTGGTTATATGTCTTAAACCTTAATGAGTTGTGTCTAATATGAGTTGAACGTCACAATCCTACCCAAATATCGTAATCTATGCCCAGAGTTTGGAAAATTCGAGTCGAGGGCACATGGTGACGATAAATTATTATTATTATTATTATTATTATTATTATTATTATTATTATTATTATTATCTCAAAATTTGGTTTTATAAAATAATAATAAAATATAATAAATATATATGGGAAGTGTTCCACTAAAAATGTATTTCCTAAAGTTTAACGAAAATATTTTTCTAGATAAACTAAGTTGCTTTTTGAACAATTTAAAATATCAATGTGCTACACATGGTAAAGTGTAAGTATAGTTAACAAAACGAAATGAAAGTGAGTTAAGTTAAAAAAGTTATGGTTTTCTTAATTTATCTTAGGACCCCTCCACTTTTGTCTGAATCGTAATTATCGTCCGATGGTGGAAGTGTAAATCAATGCTGCTACTTCATCTCCTCCGCCATTCGACTTCACGTTTAGTTTTCCCTCATTAACGACTTCACCTGCTACTCTCACTTTGTATCCTTGACGTTCGCACTAACGCCAATCGATACAATTACCAACTCTTAACCAGTACCGTTGATAGCTTGTGTCGTTGTCACGCTTTCGACGTTGCTAATTGTCGTCGTTTTCATCCTTTACTCAGACGTTTTTTTTGTATCGCTATGCTATGCATTTATGATTTGTTTTATTGCTAGTTCATGTTGTTGCAATTTCACATCATCACTCATCACGGCTTACCTTTTCCCATTATTTGTGTGATATGGGTATCGTCTCACTTATTCATAAACTGACCCTTTTCCCCATAACTATGGATGTAGGTACTGCCACCATTTAGTCACCCCCTTTTTGGGTTCGAGACTCATACATTAGTTGGTTGTGGTTTGGTTGTGGTTATTTATTTAGTAAGTTGAGTCGTCGCATAGAACCAATCAAAACTGCTAACAAAGCGGATGAAACTTGATAAGTACATGGTGGATACACCGTTGGTACTTCCTATATATAAGTGTTCTTATCAAACTATCAAAAGCCTCGTTAGATAGGTTGACAGAAGTTCTATACAAGGTGTGTTGTCAATCATGATTCGAATAAAGATGTGGATGAAAATTTGATAGAGACATGGTGGATACGCCGCTGGTACTTCCTATATATAAGTGTGTCTGTCAAATTTTCAAAAGTGTGACAATCCTCACTAAACCAGGTTTTCGTACTACTTAATTAATAATAATTTACTGCTTAATTACTGTGCTTACTTGAATTTATGGATAGACTGCTACTTGACTGTTGATACCTGTACAGATCTGCATCATACCTTACATATTGTCACTACATTATTATCAGGCTGAACCCTAGTAACAAACATGATGCACAAAAGCACAGTAGCACTATGAACGGATAACCTACTGAACATGCTGATAAAAGTCAGCATCAGGCAGATACTACCTCTAAGGCCTGTATGAGCCAGAAATATTTTACTACACCCATAGTGTGTGTAGGGATACAAGGGTTGTGAAACTGCGTCTCTAGGAATAAGATATAATGATTGGATGTGCCTAAAACGTACTCTAAGCACAAAACACAACACTTTAATTATCAATTCAGCTTCTAATTAGCTAATAAAATGTCAAATCATGAGAAAAATATTACTAGGCACTTTCCAAAGTGTCGGGAGTAAGTTGCGTCACTAAAAATGGTATTAACGACACTTAAAAGCTTTGTTAAGCGCTTTAACGAATTACTATCTAACCGAACAACCGGACTATACCCGGAACATAAAAATATTGCCAAAAGTATTATTGGTCTTTTTCTGAGCCAGTTAGGGTCCCTGATTACCCTAACACCCGTTTTATAACGCATCATACAACTAACGGAGTTAACCCCTAAAGTTAACCTACTTAACGTAACTAAACTCTAACTACACACTTGGAATCGAACCAAGTGACCCCCTCCCCCTTGGGCCGGTTTGGTCCTCATGTAACTAGAGAGTACAACTTTTGATTATTAAATTGATTTATGTCTAATATCAAGGAGACACGAAATCCGTTGGACGATGATCATAACTTTGTCCATAAATATCACCACTTAACACATGAGTTCTTACACATCACAATCACCAACAAAAACTCTCTCTTGCTCTCTCCCCACTCTCGGCCGAAGACTCCCCACCACCATCCATCCATTGTCGAGCTTTGTTCATCCATTCCAAGTATATACAAGCCTTACGGGTCACGTATTAGGAGCCTTGGAGCAAACGGAAGCGGAAGGACCTCATTACTTCGCTTTTATCCACCTCATTTTCGCCTAGAATCTTCCCTAGCCCCGAGCTAGAGGTATAATGTTTAAAACTCACTCTCGAACATATCTAAAGTGGTTAATATGATTTATAACGGTTAAAATGCGGAAACCCATCTTTTGAATCTTTAAAGTTTACTAAAAACTTGAATTTTGTTGGATAAAAGATCATAACTTGTGTAAAAGTTGTAGTGTTTAAATATGATGATTATTGAGGCCCGATCTACGTTGTGGTGGCTCTGATCATCGTTTAACCCGACTTTGTTAAGATCATAGATCTTGGCATAAGCTTGTTACTATCGGTACAAGGGTTAAAAGGTGAAACTCTACCACACGAAAGACATGAACTTGTGTAAAAGTATTTTGACTTGTAAAATAGTATTTAAAACTAGCGGATCTACGCATGTACAAGTGGTATATTCGTAGAACCAAGTGTCGAGAAAATCATGTTTTATAAAAGTCGGATGACACACTAACAAATATGATTTTTACAAACTACAAGTGTATAAACACTTGTGAAACGAAAGATCCGACAAAGTAACAATTTTTATAAAAGTTGTCGGGAAGTTGTAAAGAGTAATTTATTCTAAAAACGGGGTTTTTTACAAGATTAAACTATTTTACACATAGATCCACCAAATATAAGGAGATCTACGCTATAGTTTTCGGAAAAACTACAAGTTCATGTAATAATGCGATTTACATACTAATCGACTAGTTTGATGTGTCGGAAATTGTTTGATTGAATCAAGAAATTGTTGAAGTGATTTTGTAAAAGAAAATGATACGCTTGAAAGCGTGGCCACCTCCAGTTACAGGGGAAACTCTGGTAAAATTTTTCTAAAATCTAACACTTAGAATTATTTACAAGTGTTAGACTATTTTTGAGATGTTTTCAAAATATATTTCGCCATGACTTTATTTAATAAATAATTGGAGGTGGGATTTTCACAAAAACTAAACGTGATAAATATTTATTCGATAAATATATTTTTCACCACACTGTTTATGATTATTTTGTGAAAATATATAAATATTATTTTTAGAGTAAAAATAATATCTACAAACGTTGACGAACCCAAAATAATACAAACGCTTACACGACGAACATATAAGTTACACCGGTAATTACTATTACCACTTAATCGTTAAAACGTAACTTACGCTTTATACGGAAATATTCATAAACGCGTATTTTGTAAACATATTATTTTGGAAAGTATTAAGTGAAGAGAAAATATAATATTTTTGAGAAAGATATCTATATTTTGGAATGAGAAGTAAAAATATATTAAGTGGGACTTAATGAGATGATACGAATACACATGTATTAAATCCCCCATCCTTGGGAAGGAAATTAAATACCAAGTATATACAAGGAACGGTTGTCTAACTGTTCCCAAAACTTAAACTATAAAGCTAAGGCACGGCCATCCGTCTAATAGAATTAGCACATGTAGGTCGTTGCACAGCTGCCTGACATTCGGAGTACTTGGTAGAGACGCACTGACTGTGAGTTCATGTCCCCCCTTTTCTCTTAACTGTTTTCAGTTTTCTAAACTGCGGGGGTGAAATACATGTTACTATGTTTGCGAATATTTCTGATATGGTATGGTTAGCGTAAGGAGGGTTGTTATTTAGATCATGTGAACTGGGTAGGCGGAAACTTGAGGTCATTAATCCTCAGGGTAGGACCGAGGGGCAGGAGCGATAGATCTATTTGGGTGTAGCGAGCCCAGTCCCAGGCCCAGCGTAACGGACCTCGGGATGACTTTGTACCCGGCGCATAAATCTGCTAGGTTTGAGCCTTCCTACTTGCATTTCACACATATCAATGGCCTTGCAAACCATTGGTGATCTCTTTTTCCTTATTTGCTACATACCAGGATTTTATACTTACAAAGGTTTTTGCTTACTCACTATACATGAACTTGCTCAACAATTTTTGTTGATTTTTCCAACTTACATGTATTTCAGGTAATTAAGGATCTGGCATGGTATGATATGTTTTCACGCTGCGTATGAGAAATAAGGTCATCCAAAGTTTAGGGGTCGTGTCTCTTGCCTGGACGAGCCACCGCTCTTAAACTACGTCTGCTTTATGTTTGTGATTCTGAACAATGTTTTTATGAATTAGTTTGTAACTTCCGTTGCATTTGTCGGTACTTTAAAACCACGTTGTGGTACTTTTATTTTGAAACTTAAACAATGGATGATCTTGCATGGTTTTACTTTCATATAGCTTTGTTATGATTAAGCTATGGTATTAAGAAGTCACACCAATTTAACCACGCTTTCGCAAAGCCAGGGTGTGACAGCTTGGTATCAGAGCTCTGATCATAGCGAACTAGGATTCCTTCTTGAGTCTAGACTATGATCACTGGGGCTCTCACGAAAACATTTTTACTGCATACCACTTAAGTCCAGATCCAAAACCTTTTTATAAACAAATGTTGAGCGCATTTTATTTATTATTTTTAGGCTCAGTCTGGGAGGCTGAGGCTCGGTCTGAGAGACTGAGGCTTGGTCTGGGAGGCCGAGGCTCGATCTAATGGATCGAGGTAGTTGTCTAGTGGGACTAGGGAGTCAGTCTGGGAGGCTGGGAGAATTGACTAGTGGGACTAGGGAGTCAGTCTGAGAGACTGAGAGGCTAGTGGGACTAGGAAGAGCAGTCTGGGAGGCTGGGAAAATTGGCTAGTGGGACTAGGAAAGGATTGTCTGGGAGGCTAGTGGGACTAGGAGAATTATGTGATTATTATTTGGTAACTTATGTGATTACCTGATTACCTGATTATTTGTGCATAATTGTGTTTACGTTACTGACATCATGAGTCACCCGTGCCATGCGACATGTTTATGCGTATGTGATTCGGATACCACCAGACCTTTACCCATAGTATCTGACGACATTATATCTTCAGAGCACGAGGTGCATACCTCCGATTACACGAGCACTGATGACGATGACTTCCAGCCCTTCGCTCTGCCCGATGGCGCTGATGAGCCTATTGATGACCCTCCTGCTGAGTACTTGCCCCTAGTTGTGATTCCAGCTCCTATTCCTTTAGCTGTCTATCTCGCATATGACTTGCTACTCGACGCCGAGGCTGACGGCGATATCGATTTGTTTGAGGACGAGCCTTTTGAGGATGAGATTCCGGATGCAGCCCTACTTCCCGCTGGCGATCTTCTGATGATCGTTGGTGCTCCTGCGGAGGACTCACCCGCACATTCACCGGTCCCAGACTCCTTTGAGTCTGTGGCATCCGCACCTTCTCACGAGGTGAGCGCACAGCACTTTGCACACGACTCGGATCCTGACCAGGCATCCTCTGCTGCACCTATTCCGAGCTTTGCATTCGAGCATGACGATATAGAGGATTCTGATCCCATCTTTCCTCCGGGATTTGACCCGGATCACGACATTGAGTATATCCCGATGGACTAGCCCATGGAGGATCCCGCTGATCCAGTTGATCCCATCGACCCTGAGTTTGATTTTGAGATGGCCTTTGATGGTCCCGAGCCTACCGTAGCCCCCGAGCCAGTAGCTGCTTCAGACCCCGTATTCGAGCATGACCCTATTCGTGCAGATGTACCCGCTGTGGATCCTTTGATTGATGATGTACCTATCACTATTGGAGGAGGAGCATGCTGTTGATGCCCATGTTGATGCCCCTCACATTGCTGATATTCCTGCTGATCCTGTTATTGCCCCTTTTCCTGACCTTGTGCCTGTACAGTTCAATCATGTGCTTCTTGCCGCCCAAGTTAATTCTCGATACGCGCACACTCGAAGTGGGTGGATAAACGATGACAGTAGTTACCCACCTTTGGAGTTTCCTGTGACACTCCCTTGTTACTCCTGTTTCAGCCCCTGTTCCAATTCCTAAGGATGCACCTTTGTTTCCCACACTCACCACTGATACTCACCACGCCGCTACATGACCGGAGCCTGTACTTGAGCTAGCTACTACACCATCGAGACAGCTCGATATTGCACCTGCTGAACCTGCACCTTTACATGGTCACGATCCTGTCTCTTTTTAGTCTGCCAGACGTTGCACCCCTTATATCTACCTGCATAGGACAGCCCCCCTCATTTGTGAAGAGGTTCGTTTCCCCCTTGTGAAGATCGATGCCCGTTGCGCCATCATGCCTAACACCTTCTATCAGGATATAGCCACACCTAGAAGAGATTCCCCAGGCCGCACCGCTTGCTACACTCACCACTACAACGTTCGATAAGCCAATTGGATGGTGCCTACAAACGCACTATGTTAACTATAAACCCTTACCATTTCTCGCATTATGAAAAACGCACACAGGATAAGTTGCTCCAGTAACAGCAACTGCAAGTTAAGGATAAGAGTCGCGGGACGTTGAAGCTAAGCTGACACCTCGAAAGGGCAACTTCAAATGCAAAACATTACATAACTAAAAACATGAGTTAAGTGTCTACATCACAAGACAACATATTGTCTGAAAACTTTAAGTAAAACACCATGTCCTTCACCAACATGCCTTGATTCGCCACATACATCAGGATCCCTTTTATGCTCTTAACCTTTGATATTCCACCGTCCCCCGGGATTTTTGATAAACGTTCCTTTTACCATTAAAAGGCAAATCAGTTAACTACTTCGAGGAATATACAAGCTCGCGGAGGAATTCAAGCATGTCGACAGTTTACTACTCTCTCCTCCCCCACCTTAGTTACTAGAAATGTTGATACCTGGATAACGCAGATTGCGTTACGATTGTGTAGAGACCCCAAGATTGTGGAGATTTGTGAGGACCACGTCTGACTACGCAATTTAGATATGCTAATATACTTGTTGGGCAAGGGTAGGGAGATCCGATGGCCCTGATAATGTGATACATTTTGTAAGGCAATGAAATTGTAGCCGGAAAACGATGGAAACCAATTGTCATAAAGCATGTGCTAAAACATTATGGCCAATAATCAACGAAAGCTCAGTCACCATGTCATTGCTAAATGTGATCAGTAACGCTTATGCGCGTACTAAAATTTTGATACTACATGTTTACTTGCTATACTTTTATTCAACAAAACCCTCAAATTACGTACGAACGTTATGATTATGATGCAATGTGCTTACCCGTATGATGAAAACCTAATCATAAGACGTAATACCAATATAATGGGAATGTGCTATGACTGAGAAACACGTGTTTGTTTGATATACGTTCGGCAAGCATGATCCCAATTACTTGCTTGATGAATTGCGTGATGTGTAATATAATGACTTAAACATGTGAGATACATGTGCTCCAAACAACTATTTATGTTTCCTGAATAGAAGAGACCTGACTAACATGAACTTCTTCCTAGAAGATGTCGCATCAAGAGATCACCCGACTGACTGAGGCAGAATGGTTAGCGCACGCCTCTCGAGTAAGAGCTCGGCACGAGGTTCTTCGCTACCAACATGGCGAAGGTGCCTCAGGGAGAGACCTACCTAATGGTAATGTTTAAGTCACTTGAGACACATTACAATACGTTGGAAAGTCCCTTAAGTGCCCTGCTAATACCCATTGTGATGATGAATTCTTGGATACAGGGTGTACCTACCAGTTTTTCCTAGAATGCAACCCTCCGAATTTCGGCGGCACGGGAGGTGCCATAGCATTTGTAAAATGGGCTGAGAATGTGGATGCCGTTGTGCGAATGAGTGGTTGCACGCCAGAGCAGCAAGTCCCATACATTTCCGGATTGCTACAAGATGGAGCTCTGTTATGGTGGGACCGTAAGGTTCGAGAGTTGGACGAGGCTGTAGCTTATGCGATGTCATGGAGCGAGCTGAAAGAGATAATGCGAAAGGAGTATTGCTCTCAGAAGGATATCCTAGGGTTGGAATTAGAATTCAGGGAGCTACAGAAGGAAGGTCCAGATGTGGTGAAGCACGTAAAAAGGCTTTACGATTTGTCGCGAGTCGTTCCGTACCTAGTGGAACCCGGGTTGAAGAGAATGGAGCAATCCATATGGGAACTGACACCTCAAGCCTTGAGCTTGATGATGGTATCAACGCCACCATCCCCCGTGATTGCCCATGTGATAGGACTGGAGCTCACTAAGGAAGCACTTAGGTTGGTGAAACTTTCGATCCCGGATGAGAAGAAGGAAACACCAATGGAGACATCTGGGAAGGACAAAAGGAAGCTTGGTAAATCTCAGGGAGGTGATCAGGCAAAAGAAAGGAGAAGGGCCAAAAAGGGAAAGATGTACCTGGGTAATCTACCTAAGTGCGAAGTATGCCAGCGCCATCATAAAGGGAAGTGTAGTATTAGGAAGTGTGACAACTGTGGAAAAAGGGGACACGACAGGGAAACGTGTTGGCAGGAGACGAAAAGAGGAAAGGAAGGTTGTAACTGCGGTGGTATGGGGCACCTTGGAAAGGATTGCCCAAGGGAGACTAACCAAGACCACGAAGAAGCATCCAACACCAGAGCAAGTAAGGCCTGCCAGGATCCAGATATGGTCACTGGTACGTTCTTTGTCAACCCAAAGTCTTGCATTCACATTATTTGATAACGGTGCTGACCTTTCTCTCGCATCTCATGAATTTAGGAATCTACTTAGGTTAGTAGAGAGTAAGTTAGTCGACCTACTCTTAATGAGGCTAATTAATAAACGACCTCGACATAGTAACTAGGATGAACCCGCGATCGAGCAACCAAGCGGAAAATCGTTACCCGCGTCCCGGAGATGAACGACGAAGCAATCGTGACTCATGAGGAAAGATACGCCTCTACAAACTACAAATTGCCTGAAGGCATGGAGGATGTTGCGTGAAGAATAGGTTGCTTCTTGGCCCATGTCGGGGACAGGAGGAGCCAAAGAACTAAGATCTTGTTATTACAAGAAAATGCCCTAAGGTCTCCACGAGGACTTGCCAGAATGTTCTCTCCTACGGCTAATCACGTTCGCGTCAGATAAATTCCCAACGTCACACCTGCGGTCAAAACCCCTTAACGACTTATATCTTTGGAAGCACAAGGATTGATGGTGAAGCTACAGAAGTTGACGAAGAAGGAAGATAACAGACCAAAAATCCCCTGTTGGGAAAACCCCATATCTGCTCGTTAAAAAGGAGGATGATGATTTTCAAGTAAACATCAGCTACCAGGAACCGAACAAGCTAACTCACCAAAAATCAGCGACTCTTGCTAAAAATTTGCGGACCTCTTATACAACTAACGATGAGAACCCAACTACTACACAACTGATCGACAATCGAACGTCGTCAGAGAATATACCAGGATGAAATTGTGGGACAATGATCGTGCTTAAACATAAACAAAATACTGCTTCCTACACAATGAATAAACCAGATTCACACGAGGTGTGGAATCCAGAAAGACTAGAAGCCTTACATCTAGGAACCATATCTGTCAACTCAATCAAACATCATTAACTTGACCAATCTGTCATTATAGTTAAACGAACCCGAAAGTACTTAAATTTTCTTCCGTTGAAGTCTTCACTTTCACTTCTAACAAGTAGAAATTTGCATTTCTGCTCCCTTCAAGTAGTTGCATCGCGTTGTCTTCCTTCGCTGAGAGCGAATGCACGTTTGCTTCATATATTTGGTCACTTCTTCGTTTTAGTAAGAACGCATCACTTCATAACCCATGCACCATTTGCTACGCATGTGGTTTCATTTCGAATAAATGCTTCATGAATGTTCAGCTATTACATCGCCGAATCTAATTACTAGTTTGCGATTCGAATGACCTATATTTTGTCATTGTTGACTCTTTTGTTATCAAGTCAACACACTTATTGAAACCACCTGCTTGTGAGTTACATGTTTGCCATCATGTCAAGATTTCCTTGTTGACATGTACGTTTATTGTTTGGTTACGTTGAAACTAGGTTCAACTGCTTGAACTTATCCAGTTCACATGTTTAATTTGAGACGCTATATGATGCTTTGAGAGCATCATATTCTAATACTTTGGCACAGATTCTTTTGTTTCGGATCGTAGTAGACTTATTTGGTCTATGACTCCACTAAATCGTTGATAGGTTTCTATACCTTACAGTGATACTTTCACAGAACTGAAGCTTGCGCTTATCTGACTACTCACTTCGTACACGGATTTAATTAATTATTTGACAACTTGCCCTAAATCCGTTTTCGTCATCACAATTAAATCACTCTCAACACACTTGCGTGCTGAGTCAAAGGTACATAAATTCATTGCATATCATGGTGTACCCCCTAACGATTCTTTCATAATCAAGCAAACGCCTTGCAGTACTCAATTTCACCTTCCGGTTTGCTTCGGTACACTTTCATCTGGTTCCAAACTCGGTGATTTTGTTCAGTCATCACTATTTCGAATCTTGCCATTACGATACCTTGTGGTGTCATTACAAACTTGTAGCTTTTGCTAATCATGGCCAACCGTTCCACGCAAGATACATAAACTTTTGTTGACTTGTCATTTACACATTCCTGATGCAACTACAAATCAAAGCAAGGATACACCAGATCCATCTGTATTCATTCGGTGTATCCTCACAGTTCAAAAGGGTCAAACGCACTGAACCTTGCCACTTGGCTACTTGGGAGTTGACAGATCCCTTTACCATTTCATTTGAGTAGAAAATTTCGGAATCTATATAGAAGGTGTGGATTATTAAATATTCTTGGAACCGCCAAGGGTGAGTAAGCTTGGATGCAGTTTGATGACTATCTACTTCGATGTTATACTTGCGTGACGTGACCAAAAGGAGTTAAGGTAGTACAAATTTCGAGGACGAAATTTCTTTAACGGGGGGAGAATGTGACAACCCTCACTAAACCAGGTTTCCGTACTACTTAATTAATAATAATTTACTGCTTAATTACTGTGCTTACTTGAATTTATGGATAGACTGCTACTTGACTGTTGATACCTGTACAGATCTGCATCATACCTTACATATTGTCACTACATTATTATCAGGCTGAACCCTAGTAACAAACATGATGCACAAAAGCACAGTAGCACTATGAACGGATAACCTACTGAACATGCTGATAAAAGTCAGCATCAGGCAGATACTGCCTCTAAGGCCTGTATGAGCCAGAAATATTTTACTACACCCATAGTGTGTGTAGGGATACAAGGGTTGTGAAACTGCGTCTCTAGGAATAAGATATAATGATTGGATGTGCCTAAAACGTACTCTAAGCACAAAACACAACACTTTAATTATCAATTCAACTTCTAATTAGCTAATAAAATGTCAAATCATGAGAAAAATATTACTAGGCACTTTCCAAAGTGTCGGGAGTAAGTTGCGTCACTAAAAATGGTATTAACGACACTTAAAAGCTTTGTTAAGCGCTTTAACGAATTACTATCTAACCGAACAACCGGACTATACCTGGCACATAAAAATATTGCCAAAAGTATTATTGGTCTTTTTCTGAGCCAGTTAGGGTCCCTGATTACCCTAACACCCGTTTTATAACGCATCATACAACTAACGGAGTTAACCCCTAAAGTTAACCTACTTAACGTAACTAAAATCTAACTACACACTTGGAATCGAACAAAGTGACCCCCCCCCCCCCTTGGGCCGGTTTGGTCCTCATGTAACTAGAGAGTACAACTTTTGATTATTAAATTGATTTATGTCTAATATCAAGGAGACACGAAATCCGTTGGACGATGATCATAACTTTGTCTATAAATATCACCACTTAACACATGAGTTCTTACACATCACAATCACCAACAAAAACTCTCTCTTGCTCTCTCCCCACTCTCGGCCGAAGACTCCCCACCACCATCCATCCATTGTCGAGCTTTGTTCATCCATTCCAAGTATATACAAGCCTTACGGGTCACGTATTAGGAGCCTTGGAGCAAACGGAAGAGGAAGGACCTCATTACTTCGCTTTTATCCACCTCATTTTCGCCTAGAATCTTCCCTAGCCCCGAGCTAGAGGTATAATGTTTAAAACTCACTCTCGAACATATCTAAAGTGGTTAATATGATTTATAATGGTTAAAATGCGGAAACCCATCTTTTGAATCTTTAAAGTTTACTAAAAACTTGAATTTTGTTGGATAAAAGATCATAACTTGTGTAAAAGTTGCAGTGTTTAAATATGATGATTATTGAGGCCCGATCTACGTTGTGGTGGCTCTGATCATCGTTTAACCCGACTTTGTTAAGATCATAGATCTTGACATAAGCTTGTTACTATCGGTACAAGGGTTAAAAGGTGAAACTCTACCACACGAAAGACATGAACTTGTGTAAAAGTATTTTGACTTGTAAAATAGTATTTAAAACTAGCGGATCTACGCATGTACAAGTGGTATATTCGTAGAACCAAGTGTCGAGAAAATCATGTTTTATAAAAGTCGGATGACACACTAACAAATATGATTTTTACAAACTACAAGTGTATAAACACTTGTGAAACGAAAGATCCGACAAAGTAACAATTTTTATAAAAGTTGTCGGGAAGTTGTAAAGAGTAATTTATTCTAAAAACGGGGTTTTTTACAAGATTAAACTATTTTACACATAGATCCACCAAATATAAGGAGATCTACGCTATAGTTTTCGGAAAAACTACAAGTTCATGTAATAATGCGATTTACATACTAATCGACTAGTTTGATGTGTCGGAAATTTTTTGATTGAATCAAGAAATTGTTGAAGTGATTTTGTAAAAGAAAATGATACGCTTGAAAGCGTGGCCACCTCCAGTTACAGGGGAAACTCTGGCAAAATTTTTCTAAAATCTAACACTTAGAATTATTTACAAGTGTTAGACTATTTTTGAGATGTTTTCAAAATATATTTCGCCATGACTTTATTTATTAAATAATCGGAGGTGGGATTTTCACAAAAACTAAACGTGATAAATATTTATTCGATAAATATATTTTTCACCACACTGTTTATGATTATTTTGTGAAAATATATAAATATTATTTTTAGAGTAAAAATAATATTTACAAACGTTGACGAACCCAAAATAATACAAACGCTTACACGACGAACATATAAGTTACACCGGTAATTACTATTACCACTTAATCGTTAAAACGTAACTTACGCTTTATACGGAAATATTCATAAACGCGTATTTTGTCAACATATTATTTTGGAAAGTATTAAGTGAAGAGAAAATATAATATTTTTGAGAAAGATATCTATATTTTGGAATGAGAAGTAAAAATATATTAAGTGGGACTTAATGAGATGATACGAATACACATGTATTAAATCCCCCCATCCTTGGGAAGGAAATTAAATACCAAGTATATACAAGGAACGGTTGTCTAACTGTTCCCAAAACTTAAACTATAAAGCTAAGGCACGGCCATCCGTCTAATAGAATTAGCACATGTAGGTCGTTGCACAGCTGCCTGACATTCGGAGTACTTGGTAGAGACGCACTGACTGTGAGTTCATGTCCCCCCTTTCTCTTAACTGTTTTCAGTTTTCTAAACTGCGGGGGTGAAATACATGTTACTATGTTTGCGAATATTTCTGATATGGTATGGTTAGCGTAAGGAGGGTTGTTATTTAGATCATGTGAACTGGGTAGGCGGAAACTTGAGGTCATTAATCCTCAGGGTAGGACCGAGGGGCAGGAGCGATAGATCTATTTGGGTGTAGCGAGCCCAGTCCCAGGCCCAGGGTAACGGACCTCGGGATGACTTTGTACCCGGCGCATAAATCTGCTAGGTTTGAGCCTTCCTACTTGCATTTCACACATATCAATGGCCTTGCAAACCATTGGTGATCTATTTTTCCTTATTTGCTACATACCAGGATTTTATACTTACAAAGGTTTTTACTTACTCACTACACATGAACTTGCTCAACAATTTTTGTTGATTTTTCCAACTTACATGTATTTCAGGTAATTAAGGATCTGGCATGGTATGATACGTTTTCACGCTGCGTATGAGAAATAAGGTCATCCAAAGTTTAGGGGTCGTGTCTCTTGCCTGGACGAGCCACCGCTCTTAAACTACGTCTGCTTTATGTTTGTGATTCTGAACAATGTTTTTATGAATTAGGTTGTAACTTCCGTTGCATGTGTCGGTACTTTAAAACAACGTTGTGGTACTTTTATTTTGAAACTTAAACAATGGATGATCTTGCATGGTTTTACTTTCATATAGCTTTGTTATGATTAAGCTATGGTATTAAGAAGTCACACCAATTTAACCACGCTTCCGCAAAGCCAGGGTGTGACAAAAAGCAGCGTTAGACTAATCATGAGTGTTTTAGTTAGTTTGTTTTGGTTTTGTGATTGGAGAATTCAAATTCTATGATTTCGCTAATCTAACTCAAAATTGTGGCATTTATGAGAATTTTTTTTTCAAGATCCCAAGTCGTGACACAGAATGCAGTTTGGGCCACGAGTATACTTGATGACTTAGTTGCAAACTCTCTCGTGTCACAAGCCATCTTTGGGACGTGTTTTTCTCTTTAGCTGCAATACATCCTCGATAGTCGATACGCCAATTTTGGGCTTCGTGATTGTAATGATCATAGAGCCTATAACCAGCTATCTTGTACATAACGATTAACACTCTTCATTTTCTACATCCTGGGCATTTGAAAGCGAATCCTATAATCGGGTATGTAACCCTTGTTAGGAACGCTACCCCCTCAATAAGTCTATACCTCTTGATATGTCCTCGTTCGAGCGCATTCTCGGCAACGTTAGGATTTGTGTATAACACTTGTTACCTGACATTCTTAAGGCACAATCCGATCTTAAGATTCGAGTTCCAAACGCTATTACCAAATCAAATCGATATCGTTTAAGTCTATGGAAGACCCTACACTTCATCCTATACGAGCAGTTTTATTCTAATTTCGGGACGAAATTCCCAAAAGTTGGGGAGACTGTAACATCCGTCAAAATCGGACCTCCGAAATCCGACCCGGATTGTAAAACCGGACCCTTATCAATAAAATAAAAGTAAGAATTTTTATTAGTATTTTTTTTATGTAATTAATCATCACGTTTTGCGTTGGATTAAAACCGGAATAAAAGTGGATGTTTATAAGCGAAACTTGTTGAACTCGGTTAATAGTTATAAGGGAAATAGTTAACCACGTTAAATATGGTATTTAAAACAAGTATTAATCTTAAAAGGGTTAAGGTTGTCAAAACTTCAAAGTTATAAGTTAAGGGGTTATTTTGTAATTAATGGAAACTATAAAGTAAGCAAATCAACTAACTAGGTTAGTCAACTCGGTTAACTCAGTTAGTTATTTTTCTATATGAGGTTAACAAGGTTAGTTTGTTAGTTAATTTAATAAAGGAAACTCATTAACTAAGTTAGTGTTATAGGTTAGTCAAGTTAGCAGGTTTTATAAAAATGAAGGGCTAAAGTGCATTTTGTTGGAACTAATTAAGGAAAAAAGGTGTGTAGGTCGGGTTTAGAACTCGACTACACACACATAACAACTGTACGACTAACCAACTGAGCTACAGATAGTTGATGTTATCTTGAACTTGATTTACCTTTTAACATGGACTGTCAAACAAAGAAAAGAAAAAAATATAAATAACCGGGTTAGAAGGGACTCGAACCCGGGAACCCAGTGAACAAAAACGCGGTAACAACCGCTAAGCCACCAAAGCTAGCTGTGAATGACTTACGATTGCTTAACACTTATACGCGAATAATGACAGCGACTTTTCCCCTTTCTTCTTCCTTTTCAGCGCAGAAACGTATGTAGTTGTAAAGTTAAAAACGTTTTCATTATTATACATTTATAGATCCAATTAATTACTACATGATGATGGTAATTATGAACCGAAACCTTTCATGTTATCAATTCGCATCTATAGTTAACGATTTTTAGAGTTTTGATTTGTTTAGTTTCACCATTAAAACACCTTCAAGAACACAATTGGGTTTTGTATTAATTCGTCAAATTAGGTCCCGAAACTTTTACCATTTGTTCTCCTGATCAAACCATGTAAAACCCCACTGAAATTTCTCCATTTCATCACCTCTACATCACGAATTTAATCGAGGAACATTCTAGGGCTTGTAACTTGTGCGGACGATGTCTCCTTCAATTCTCAACGTTTTCAGGTGATTCAAAAGCCCTACTTGCTTAATATTTCGTGCTCCACAAAATCCCTCTATCAATTTCAGTGATAGAAGGCTAATTTATCCGAATTTAATTTTAGTTGAAATTAGGGTTCTTCATGCATAGAATTTGGGGCTTTTAGAGTTAGACTTGCGTTTTGATGAAATTGAAAGTATAGAATTGTTATATATCATACTAGTGTATTGTGTGTAAATTTTGGGAATTTTTAGATATCAATTGGAATTTTGTGAATTATTTATCTTTTAATCACTAGATAAATCAAATAAAAATACAAGATAATCTCAAATAAATTAAATAAATATTTTTATTGATTTTTCAGATTATATAAACACCATGGAATTTTTATAGAATTGTTCCTTAATTGTTGGAGAGTTCATGAATATAATTTGGATATATATATATACACATACATGTTTTAATTATTTAAAAAAAATACAAGATTGTTGCAAATAAATTTTGATTAAAGTTTCTACTGATTTTTACTTATTGTATAATTGTTATATAACTTTTCTAGATTATTTCTAGAGTTTTCTGGTAACTATTATGCGATTTAAGAATTGGTGAAATTGTTATACAAATAATTCTCATTATATAATTATTACTTTTAAATTTAAAATATGTAATAATCGGTAAATCTATTTTAAATCATAATTAGATGAGTTGATGAACTTATATAATTATTGGCTTGATCAAATATTTGGAAATCATTAAAATGGTAATTTTATAATTTTGCTATTTTATTATATTCTAGAATTATATAATTATTGATTTGGGCATTTTTGTTGAAATAAATATAATTTGATATAATTCTATGTCCCCAAATAGGAGAACCCAATTTCCTAAAATCAATAGGTTATCCTTACGTTTAGTATTTCGTTTATTTACATTGCGGTTATTATTTAGATATAAACCGTTCCTTTTCGTGCGGTGTATTCTCGTGGATTAACTCTTCGCAACCTGTGAGTAATTTCTTCCATTTCCCCTTTTTTTTATCTTTCACAAATTTTGGGGTGCATCATGTTACACTTTTCGATTTGCTTAACATGCTATGATCAAGTGTTATTATGTGAACGTCTTATGTGTATTCTATTATTCTATATGCTATCTGATGTCAAGTCTATTGCATGCTATTATTCTAGTGGATCCACACGGCTGACTAGGTTCCCCACGGCCATGGGTTGTAGCCTAGTATCGCCAACAGTATTAGACTCGCTCCTCGGGGCTTGAGCCTAATGCACGCTATTATCAGGAGTCTATTTATTTTGGGGGTTTGTGTTGTTATTGATGGTGTATTCTTGTTTGGTAAATTTGGATTTAAGGATATGATTACTATGTTGATGATATGAGACCATTTACACACTAACCTTGAGGTGCATGTTAAAAATATTTTTTTAAAGAATTAAATATAAAACTGTTTTCTATAAAACGAAGGAAATTATTCACCAACTTATTTGTGGACCCAAAAATATATTTTTCTAACGTGGTGCAGGTTTTCAAATTTGATGATCAAGTGATGTGGACACGTAGCATGGGCCTTAGGAAAATAAATTGAAATCTTGATATGTTTGTATTGAACAATGTATGAACAATTTTGATTATTATATGATATGTGACTATTTAAATGGGTATGCTTTAAATATTGAAACAATAATGAGTTGTCATGAGCTATGGGCAATCATCATGCCCCGTACCTTTCCGTTGCGGATCGGGGTGTGACAGTTTGAGTCAGCAGGGATACAGTCCTAAGTAGCCGGGTTAAAGTTTTAATAGTATTTTAACTTATGAGAGGATCAAAGAGTTTGGACCCCCACCATCCAATACCGGTAGTTATTGAAGGAGGTCCTACGAAATTTGATCCAGGTCCTTTGCAGGATCTATATACTGAACAATGGCAAGACTCTTACCAAACTGTTCCCTTAACCCCCGACCAGGTAGCCAACATATCTCCATATAGACTGTCACACCCCCAAAATCCACATGCGGAGTATCACCGCTTGGAGGCATGACTGACCAGGATCAAGCCACCAATCATATTGAACATAGTAAGTAATAAATAAAATTCAACCACACAATATGAAAGGTGTCCAAAAGAAAACATAGTTTAGTGTTTAGCGGAAGCATAAATGTAAAACCCAACATAAGTATCAAGTTTGAAATGTTATATTGTTTTTTAACATGGCACCCACTGTCCATGTCCCACAACGACCGCGCCTCCCTGTGCAAGCTCCATGAGTACCTATAGACCTGCAAGGCATGTAACAACGAGTCAACAACAAAGTTGAGCGAGTTCAATTTTGGTTGTTTAGTTTTACCAGTTCGTTTTGAAATCATAAGTCATTTCGTAAACCACGAGTTAACCAGTTCTTTTGTTTCCCAAACCGTGACCATAATCAGTGGGGGGCTTCCCCTGTGAACCACTAGACCATACCATATCGACTACTAACGAAACATAAGAGGTGCCCTACATCAGTGTCTATCATCACTGACAGTTTTCCATAGTCCATTAGTACACGCCCGTTCGAAGGACACGGTGTGAGGTTTGTTAAACCTAATAGCGCTATTAACTAATGACCCGCTCGCCATCGGCCTCGGCGATTAAGTCGATATAAAGAGGAGGGACTTCATGATAGAGTTTTGTCTAGTAAGTTAAGGTTGTTGTTGTCCTACCCAAGGAGGACGAACGTACGTAGTTCTATCCAAGGAGAATACGTAGGAATTATAGTGGCATGCTACCCAAGGAGGATAGCCGTACATTGACGGGTGGTCCGTAGGACAACCCTTAAACGATCTAAATATGTGCACATCTCATGCTTTATTCGGTTAATTGTGGAAATTTGGTAACTACGGTGCGTTGGTATTTGCAGGTGTTAAAGTACATAAAAGTGGGATAATATGAAGCTTGGATGGATAGTAGAAGTGTGGGAATCAAAGAGTTGAAGAAACTAAGTGTGGATGAAGATACAAGGAAAAGACCCTCACTCAGCACCGTAACCTGCGGCTCCCTGCCGTAGGTTACGGCTCCCACCATTTGCCAAAAGGACCAGCCATAAGACAGGAGCTCCCGGCCGTAGGACTTGATTGATCGCCGTAACCTACGGCAAGTGGCCGTAGGTTACGGCTCTGTGCTGATTTGCTGATTCGCTGACCACCGTAACCTACGGCTGGGAGCCGTAGGTTACGGCTCCGACTGATGTTTTCTTGTAACTTCCTCATTTAATGCTGCTTTCAAGATGTTTTATGGGGACTTATCATTGTCATTCGGTTACCACCTGCTTGTGAACGAGAATTGGAGGATTTCTGGAGATTTTGGAGCTTGAAGAACAATAGTAATCGTTGGTTTTTATGTTGGTGATTCCTTTGAACATTGAAACTTTTGTTATGATGTTGCTTCAAGCCATGCGTGGCTAAACACTCTATCTTCATCCTAGGTTGAAGGTTTGTTTGAGACAATTGTGTTTTGATTCCATATTTCTAGAATGGTAAACTTTATCTATGTCTTGTTTATCATGGTGTGTGATTGCTTATTTGTAAATTGTTGATTCTTATGATATTCTAGTTTGAAACCATACGTTCTTGGTGTCGTTGGCAACCGAGATATCATGGGTAGAATTAGGATTGGGTAAGGGTTGATTGGTCATCGGGTAACAACCTCACGTTCTAGGAATCTGACTACTTCGTTCCCTTTTATCACAACAAGTAATTACACATGAACTATGTCTATGTAGTTCTTTCTAGTGGATGATAGCACAAACGTTGAAGCAAACCGGAAACTTAGGATGGTCATTTGTCTCTAAATTGCTTACAAACTCAATTCTCATTTCGCAAATTAATTGGTAATCTTAGTTTTAAACACACGAGTGGGGATCCTACGGAAAGTGTGTTTTTCCTAAAAAGTGTAAAAAGTCATAAAACACAATAATTTCAGGCATAAAACACACCTAAAACTCACAAATAATAGAATGAATATTACTAAAACACCATATTCAAACTCTAATAGTCCATAAAAACTTCAAATACACCATCGTAGAACTATGAATATAAAACACACAATGCTAAACAACGTAAAACACAATAATATTTGTCATTCCACAATCAGAGCCTTAACATCTAAAACACAACACAAAACCCACATACATGATGTTTTAGTAATCTTCATCATATTATTTGTGGGTTTTTGGTGTGTTTTATGGTTGACATTACGGTGTTTTATGACTTTTTACACTTTTTAGGAAATTTGGACTTTCTGGCCAACTCCTATCCTTAAACACTAATCCAATTAAACCAACTCTTGAACTTTATTTTCTTGCATTTAGTCTAATATAGTTATCTAGATACATTCTCAAATAGCACATATTCCACAAACTCCCTATGTTCGATACCCACTTGCCACTAACTATTTAGTAGTAATTGGATTAAATTTGACTGTGACCACGACATCACGTCATACATATCCTACCCAAGGAGGATATGTAGTTTCCGTTTTAGTTTGTTACCCATTCCCAACCCTTGGGAATCCCATGCCTTGTAGAGAGTGTGAACTCACCTCGGTTTGCTCAGCATGCTAAGATTACTCGCACAAACAATTCAGTCAAAGCCTATGGTATGCATGTACGCACAATCAGTTGATGTTCACATGTTCGACTAACAGGCAAGATCATCACATACATGCAAGTAATAACTAACACATAGCATTTATCAGTCATACAAGTTCATGCAAGTCATGCTTATCTTTTAACCACAGTTAGCTAACCCAGTTTACCCTTAACAGAAATAAACTTAGTTACTGTGCAGTTTACCCACTCGACGAAACATCCCTGTTTCGTCGTGATCTCCCTTCAACGAAACGCCCCTTTGTTTCGTCGTGATATCCTCGGCGAAACACACTGTTTCGCCATGCCAGATTCGTCATGAATGATCTTGACGAAACGAATCTGTTTCGTCGTTACCATCGTTTCGTCAGAATGCATCAGTTACGCCGTTACAAAAGTTACGTAAATCACATCAACCCTAATCATCGATCATCATTACATGGCTATCAAGAGCAGCTACACAATTCAGGATACCCTAATGATCGTCTAATAGTTACCCTAGATTCAACAATCAATCGCTCAATTACATGAACACATAAAATCGGTTTAATATCTTCAGTTAACAGTTGCATCAACGATCATCAAACTTATCCACGAATTATACTAAACCAGATCATCGGCATATACATGACAGAAAAATACACAAATCTATCAACCGAAGCATGAGCCGTGGCCTACGCAATATTATTTACATTCGTACAATTCATCAACAGTTTCTCTACAATAGTGATTCTCATTTTAACTTTTAACCTATACATCATCATTCATGCATATGACCGATATAAATCAAACAATCAAACAAGAATTAATACTAACCGCGATGACGAGACAGGATCGATCTAGAGGGTTTCGGGGAACACAAGATTGCCGTCGATAGGGGGAGAGGGCTCTAGGGTTTGAGATTTTGATAACTGTTCAGCTTATACGTGACCCTAAACTAATATATAATCGCGTAACGTATTGGGCCCTCACTGGGCTTCGGCGAATCAATGGGCCGGTGAAACGCCCTGTTTCGTCGAGATGGCCTTATGGCGAAACACAGTTGTTTCGTCGAGTTGGTTGATGGCGAAACTCTTGGTTTCGTCGAGTTGTTTCGTTGGTTAGTTCTTAATGTTAAACAATTTACAATTTCATGCAACCAAACACTCTAATCATATTAAATACATAACATATCAACCAAACATCTCAACATATAATTCAGCGTGTACAATTACAAGGCAAACAAGTCATGTAAACGTGCAATTAATGCAGTGATGGAATCTTGGAAACTCGAGTTGTCACATAGACCATGGAGATATGAATGGTGAAAATCTTTTATTTTATATAGACAGTAAAATAATGCTAAGACACCACGGACAAACGATAAGGAAGAATCACCTTCAACATAAGAAACTAGTTATTAAAGTCATTAATACATAACCAAATAAAAAGTGCGAAAAGATTAAAAATAAAAATTATTACACTAAACACTTGTCTTCACCAAGTGATGTAAGAGACTTAGGCAAACATGGCCTTTGATTGTCAAGAACTCTTACGATCAATCTTGGATCCCGAGACAACTCACACACTCTATGATGGACAATAGATGATGGTGGTGGATGATGGTGTTGTGATGGTGGTGGGTGAAGTGTGAGAGAGGTGGTGTGCTAAGGGATAAGTTGCAAGTGTTCCAAGAACTCCTATTTATAGGCTGAACAGAAGCTCGGGCACGGCCCCGTGTCCATCCTCCTCTCTTTCTTCATTAAATGCAGTTTGTCTGCATTAGTTGACCACGCCCCCGTGTCCGCTAGGCACGACCCCGTGTGCAGAAGCGTATCTGTACTATCAAGATTTCCCTAGATCTTGCGAATCTTAGAGTTGACCACTGTTGGACCGTTCTATGACCCGAAAAGTTAGTCAAGGTAGTTCATCTTCATGTATGAAGGCGGAATCAACATATATGAAGTTACAACAGCATATCCTTTCAATTCCGATCGTTTCTATTGCTTTCTGATAAAAATTTGGCAGAGTTTCAGCACCGTAGCACACACATACACCGTTACAACTAATGAACCGCTCCTCCTATTTATAGAGTTCCAGGGTCGCTTATGTGACATGCCATATAAGCGATCCAGATCCTTCGTCACATAAGCGATCCAGATTAATGACACAAAAGCGGTCCACTAAGTTTAATGACAAATAAGCGATCCTACTTCAATCTATCACACTATTTACAATTTGACCTCCTGTTGACCAATATTGACTTCAGACTTTTTGTAGACGCAGTCAACAGACATTCCGTGCATCAACAGACTCCCCCTTGGATGTTGACGTAGTCTTTATCAGTCTTCAGTTCCATAGTCTTCAGTCTTTGTCTTTTCACAAACTCTGTCTTCTCCTTATAAGCATTCTTCACAGGTTCCAGGACTATCTCCTAGCTTTATCTACAAGCTTCCCATTAGCTGTTGATCCAGACTCCCACTTTCACAGACTCCCCCTCTCAGTATGCTGGAATCTTGAAATATCTGGTTCAAGCTTTTACAATTTGTCTCCATTGGGAAATAATGTCCAAACCTGTTACTCAACCAATAACATTACAATCTATCTTTTCAAACAATAAACACAAATTCAATCAGCTTTTAGAAATCCACTCAAGTTTTCAAGTTCAATTTAATGACCCTGAATACTTGATTAATCTACCAAGTTCAACTTAATGACTCTGGTTGATCTATTGACGAAACAAACTGATTTAGTAAAACACTTTTCCAATTTTCTTTCTGAAAATAACAAGTATCAACTTAATGAACTTGTTTTGACTTTGAAAACAAACACATTTTCAACAATGTAAGCTCTCCTCAATCTTCAGCTCAGAATCTCCTGCATCTGCTTCATCTTACTAGAATCCAACAATCAACTTTCTACTCTGGTTTGTCTAAAATAAAGCAGAAATAAAATCTTTTTGGATTTTAAAATGATCTAAACTAAGAAATGAAATAACAGAAAACTTAAATTGCAGAAAATAAACTATTTACAAACTTATTTTTGGTGAGCGTGTCAGGGAATCATATCAGCTTTTCAGACAGATTACAAGTACCGTTAAGCTACATTACATACTCAGACTTAAACAATTCACCTCGATTGTCGATATACTGATCCATCTTAAATTCTCATACAAACTTCAATCTATTCAGGATATCGTTTAAGTGTTTTAAGAACTTAGATCAATTCATGTGTCCCACCTCTTGAATATACTCCCGTATCCAGAATCCCAATATTCAGTCTTACAGGCAAGAATACTACAATGATGTCTGTACATAAATTAGGGGTTAAATGCGATAACTGAGTGATCTCAGGTCAGAACTACCATTCAGCAGAGAGATATCAGCTTCGACTTTGCAGTGTGTCCCCTTTAGAGGATCTTTTCAGCTACAACAACTGATTATCAATTTTATTGTCTAATCAGCTAAGGGCTTCATGCTATATTTCAAGCATTTTAGATAAAGTATTAGCCAAGGACTAGGTCAGAACTACCGTTCAGCAGAAGTCCCGGAATAATACCCCAGACATCATAGAGTATAAACACCTAGTATATCAGAATACAAGACCTTTCAAACAAGATTTCAGGGGTTACCTATATATCCAAGTAGTGTTCCCCACGAATTTCACAAGTTTGAAATTTTAGGTTTATATCCCGAATAAATCTACTAAATGTACGAAAACCTATCGACACATCGTTAGTGAGACTGTTTAACTCATTTTGTCTTTCCAAATCTTTAGCATACTGTAATTGTCTAGCTGATGTACTATCATTTTCCCTATATACACAAGCTCTTTTTCAATTTTATCATGTTTTTGTATTTTTGCATTTTTTTACTGTTTTTGTATTTTTCTTGAAAATAAACTATGTACAACTATCTATCTCCCCCTAAATACCAAAACACGTAAAAAACCGACAAACCATCGCAGATTGTTTTTCATCTTCATCCGCAACAGTACTCTCATCAACGCTCACAACCCCATCCGACACCGAAAGCAATTTCATACCATTAATTTTTAACAAATATTGAAACCGATTTTTATCAAAAGCTTTGGTATGCAAATCAGCTTTTTGTTCGTCAGTGTGGATTTTCTCAATTCGTATCAACTTTTTCTCGAAGCAATCGCGAATAAAGTGATGACGAATCTCGATATGTTTAGTTTTAGCGTGATGTACTGGATTTTTAGAAATGTTAATTGCGGCCTCATTATCAACAAACAGAGGTGTGTTAAGAAACTGCAAACCGTAGTCGCGCATCTGTTGCTGTATCCACAGGATCTGAGAGCAGCAACTGCTAGCAGAAACATACTCCGCTTCACATGTAGATAGCGCCACAGATGTTTGTTTCTTACACTACCAAGTGACCAATCTCGGACCAAAAAACTGGCATCCTGCAGTTGTTGATTTCGCGTTGATTTTGCAGCATCCGAAATCTGAATCGGAAAACCCTTCGAGTGTAAAATCGCCTTTTTTAGGATACCATAACCCCAATGACGGAGTACCTTTCAGGTAACGTAATATCCTCTTGACAACAATCATATGCGATTCTCTCGGGTTAGACTGAAATCTTGCTGCGAGGCACGTTGGGTACATGATGTCAGGACGTGAAGCAGTTAGATACATCAAAGAACCTATCATGGATCGATAAAGTGTCTCATCAACCCTGTCTCCGGTGAGATCTGGGTGAATCCCATGATTAGTCGCAAGTGGGGTAGCAGCTGGAGTAGAACTTGACATTCCAAATTTCTCCAGAATATCATGCACGTACTTCGTTTGATGAATGAAAATTCCCTCAGGAAGTTGTTCAACTTGTAAACCCAGAAAGAATTTCATCTCCCCCATTGAAGACATTTCAAATTTCTGCTTCATCACCTGTTCGAAATCTTTGCATAATTTCTCATTTGTTGACCCAAAAATTATATCGTCCACATAAATTTGTACTATCAGAAGATGACCATCAACGACTTTAATGAAGAGAGTGGCATCCACTTTTCCACGTATGAACTGGTTAGCGAGTAGGTGTTGAGACAAAGTCTCGTACCAGGCTCTCGGCGCCTGATGTAAACCATACAACGCTTTGTCCAGCAGATAAACTTTGTTCTTGTGGATTGGGTCAGTAAAGCCCGGCGGCTGACCAACATAAACCTCCTCTTTGACCTTCCCATAAAGAAACGCTGATTTAACATCTAACTGAAATACTTTGAAATTCTTCCAAGACGCAAATGCTAGGAAAATTCTGATAGCCTCTAGTCGTGCGACAGGAGCATAGACTTCGGTGAAATCAATCCCCTCCTGTTGACTAAAGCCCTGAACAACGAGTCGAGCTTTGTTCCTTACAACCACTCCTCTATCGTCCCTCTTACATTTAAAAACCCATTTTGTATTGATTTTTCGTTGACCCTCCGGCAAATCCACTAACTTCCAAACACCTAACTTCTCAAACTGACCTAACTCTTCTTGCATTGCTATGACCCAAGAGTCTTCAGTAAGCGCCTCTTTGTAAGTTCTCGGTTCGACCTGCGAGATAAAACAACTTAATGAAAATTCAGTTTGTAAAGGTGCTACTGTAGAATAAAAACATGTTAAGCCCTGGCCAATTTGACGTCTCGTCCTAACGCCCGATTGCAATTCTCCTATGATCAACTCCTCTGGATGATATGAGAGAGTTCGCGGCATCACTTCGCTTGGAACTTCTACATTTCCTTCCAGATTAGTAACATTCTGCTCTGCATCTTGTTCACCAACTTGGTTTGTTTGACTTGACAACTGGATCTGCTCCCCCTCAACGTCTGAATCACCATGGTCAAAAACTGGCATATTTTCAGCTTCTTGATCATCATTCACCTCCGACTGATTACCAGGAGCAACTTCATCATCATGTTCACCAGCGTTACTAGGACCTGCTTCATCATCATTTGAAGTCTCCCGAGGTCTTCTAGAATACTCTGCTGGGAATCTGAGCGTCGATTCATACTCTCGTAAAATATCCAACTCATCAAAGAAATCTTCCTCTTCCTCTGATTCTTCTCTCATGTCAAACGATTCCCAAAGTTTGTCATAATGATAACGCCATGAATCACCAGGATTTTGAGGCGGCATAGTGTAACCCTGACATTCAACATTCGCTGCTTCAATAATACGCTTTTCACTTGGAACAAAAACACGCCGTGTAGGACCTGAATATCCAACAAATATTCCTTCAAAGCTCTTTGAACCAAACTTGCCATTAGGCTCTATCACCGTACAGGGTGACCCAAACGGTTCTAGATACTTCAAATTTGGCTTGCGTTTATTGATTAGCTCAAAACACGTCTTGTTGAACTTCTTCACAGTAAGAACTCTGTTGAGAGTATAGCATGCAGCAGAAACCGCTTCAGCCCAGAAATTAATTGGTAACTTAGAATCTGCAAGCATCATTCTGGCTGTCTCGATTAGCGTCCGGTTCTTGCGTTCTACAACTCCATTTTGCTGAGGAGTGTACGGAGCACTAAACTCATGCAGTATACCTCTTTCATCACAGTATTCCTCCATCTTACTGTTTTTGAACTCGGTACCATTGTCACTCCGAATTCTACAAATTGGTCTCTGGTACAGATTCTCAATTTTCTTAAATAATACCATCAAATTATCAAAAGTTTCGTCTTTTGATTTCAAAAACATAACCCAGGAAAATCTGGAGTAATCATCAATCACGACCAAACAGTAGGAATCTCCTGCTATACTTTTGACGTTCACTGGACCAAATAAATCCATATGAAGACGTTCCAATGGCCTCGAAACTGAATTGACTTGTTTTGTAGGATGTGACTTTTTCTTCTGTTTGCCTCTGACACAACTTATGCACTCCCCTTCCAGATGAAAACCTTTAATATTCACTCCAGTGACCAAGTCGTTATGCACTAAGTGATTCATTTTCCTTAGGTGAATATGCCCCATCTTTCGGTGCCATAACCTTGACTCTTTCTCCGTTGCTCTGGACACAAAACAATGAGCCTGACCCGTGGTTGTAGTAGCAACGCTCATGTCCAACATGTACAGATCGTTGACTCTTGGTGCCCTCATGATGATCCACTCTTCAGGTATCACAAATCCCGGTTTCAAGATCAAACATTCTTTGTCGGTGAAATGAGTAGTATACATCCTGTCACAGATCTAGGAGATACTCAGCAGGTTGTTCTCCAACTCAGCGATGTAGTTAACTCTCTCAAACGTTATAACGCCATTTGACAACGTTCCTTCACCTATGATCCTGCCTCCTTGATTACCCGCAAAACCCACATATCCACCATTAATGTTATTCATATCATACAGCAATGCGGTCTTCCCTGTCATATGCCTTGACGCTCCACTATCCATTATCCATCTGGATACAAGTTTTGGAAGATCTTGCACATAACAAATCATCATTTAAACAACTTCAAGAAAGATGCCGATTCATGCTTCGCGATCCAGGAAGCTCCGGCAATTCAAACTGTTTAGTCAAACATGGTGTCCACCCAGGCCTCATCAGCCTTAGGTGTAACCGTGACTTTAGCAATTTGAATTTTGAAATTCTTAGACTTAAGAGGTGGAAATTGTGCATCATAATCAACCGTAATTGATTCTTCAGCCTTTTTCACCTCAGAAGTTGAAACTTTCTTCTCAACTTTAGGTTCAATTTTAGGTTTCCACACCTGTTGAGCTACTGCAACCCTCTTATAAAATTTATCATTTTGATTTACCAACTTCTTTACGGGTTTAGTTTTTACTTTCAAGTTGTCAATTTGAACATTTTTCTTCCCAACAACTTTCTTCTCAACATACATCGGTGTTTTACCCTTCACATCAACTTTCTTTTGTTGAACCTTCACAGCTTCAGTCTTAGGCTTCACATATGTACACTTTCGTGCAATATGACCAACCTGTTCACATCTAAAACAAGTACGAGTATCAGCTACCCGACTCGTGCCTTCAGACTGAGCCTGTGAAGCTCTCTTCTCAAAAAATTCTTTGTTTAATTTTGTAAAAATTTCCTTTTCTTCATCAGCAAGTGAACTTGAACTGTTCACAAACTTTTTCTTTTCGACAAACCTATTGTTTGAAACATTTCTTTTCTGATATGGTTTACCCCCCTGATAACCACCCGACCAGTTGTTTCTGTTGTTATTGTAAAAACGTGGTGGATAAACAGTTTTCTTGTTGTAAACCCTCTCTTTCTTTCGACTCAGATCGTTCAGCTGCTGACAACTCGACTTCGACCAGTTTGAAAACATTTGTCAATTTGTTCAAATTAACATTCTCTAATGGAAACTCAGAATCCGAAAACAACTTATCCGATCCCGACATCTTGTACATGACAAGATCAGATTCATCATGTAAGTTGTTTTTGGACTTTTGCTTCGGAATGTATTTATCTAGAAAACACCCATCCTCCTCAGAAGTGTCACAATCCGGCTTAAGCACTTTGTCTATCACACTTTTCACCACATCATTTTGGACACCCTCTTCATTGGAAGACGTGAACGTGACATCAATGTTCTCAGGAAGTGTAACATCACTTTCTTCCTCAATTTCCACCAAACTAGACTGCTTTTTCGTGTAGTTGTCTAAAATTGGCGGTGGAACTTTGTGAAACCCTACACCCGTTCCATCAGAAAACACATCCTTACCAGCTTTGTTTTTCCCTATAGGTTTGGGAACAATATGCTGCAAAACAAAGCTAGCTGAGCTATAGCTGTTTAATTTTAACTGAATTCTTTCATTTTCAATTTCAATTTCTTGAACTTTAAGTTTTAGTTTAGCAATTTCATCCAGTTGTTTGTTAATTGATTCTTCTTTTAATCTCAAAACAGCTCTTAGATGTTCATTTTCTTTAGATGTTTTTCCATTTCGATCATCACTATTTTTGACAACGCTTTTCAATTTTTCAAATTTTTCAGAAATTTGTCGATTCTCAAGAAATACCTTGTCATTTTCAGCTTTAATTTTCTTATATTCAGTCGTTAATTCATTTACTTGTTCAGTTGAAGCTTTTAATTTTGTGTCACGTTCAAGAATCTGATCCTCAAGCTTTCCAACTTTAGTTGTTAGATTCTTGATTTTCTCACCGTTTAGGTACGTGACAGTGCCACAAAAATTGCATTGTTTGGTGCAACTTTTGCAATCAGCATTACCCCCAACTTTGTTACCTGCCACATTCGTTGACTTGTTTTGACTGACCTGATCCTTTGACTCAGTAACAGAAACAGAATCTACCTCAAGTGCTTTTGCAACTAGCACTTTGTCAGCCATATTTCCCAGGTTCTCAGCTGTCAACTCCTGTGTAGTATCGATTAACCCGGTATTAACTTGCTTTACTTTCTCAAGTTCTTCTTTCTCTTTCATTTCTTTCACTTCTTTCTCCTTTCTCTCTTTCTCTTCTTTCTCCTTTCTCTCTTTCTCTTCTTCAATCATCTTTGATGTTGGTGTTCCCCACCACTTGTGCTGCCAATATTCATCATCTTCTTTGTACTCCTGAATGATGGCTTCGATATCTATCTTTTTGTCATCAACCGCGATGTTCCCATATCAATCAAGATAACATTCTCTGTCTGGATCCCATCTGTGTGCTCTTCTAGCTTCCAGAAAGACACTAGAAAGTCTGATGATTTTGGCTTCAGCAACCATCTTCCGATATTTATACTTCTGTTCCTCCGTACGATCATCCTTCCACGGAATGGGTTCATCATGACTTGCCATGAATGCGTAACCCACCGCATCATCTTCTGGTAGAACTTCTTTACTCCAATCGTACCCCTCATCGTCATAAATCACAGCTAATGCCCTCGATTTGTCTCTATTCTCTTCCTGCTGCTTCAATCTGGGCGGCTCAGATTTATTTTGATGGTAGATTGCCTTTTTGTAATAGTCGTCACGAAACGGATTCTCTGACTCATCAACGTACGCGTTTCTACATTCACGCTTGAAGTGACCCTTCTGCTTACATTTGAAGCACGTCACTTTGGATTTATCGAACCCCAACTTTGTAGATGGACCACTGATCGTTTTCCTCCCAGTAATCTCCATGAAGCGTTGTGCACGTCGAACTGCACTTGCCATCGCCCAACGAATATCGATCAGTTCCATTTCTTCGGGGTCTATCTGATCGTAATCTTCATTCGTCAGATTTGTATTCCCGATCTTACCAGCCACCAATCCTTCATAAGATTCTAGCACAGACGCCAGAAAAACCATTTGTTGCTTGGCTGACTCTTCATCAAAATTCTGTGCGTTCTTCAAATCTATTGCGATATTGCAGGAAAACTTCGCATCAGAACGACTTGCAGAAGACGTAGATCCACTGTGATAACCACTGTGACTTCCGCTGCTTGAACTGCTTTGACTTTCTTTGTTTGCTGGAGTGACATTCTCAGCAGAAAATGCAGTTTTTGGTGAAGTAGCTTTCGGCATCAAACTCTTCGGATAGTACAAATCCAGATTTTGCTGATAAGATGAGTGATTAACTTTGTATGTTTTCTTCAACTCTAGCTCATGGCTTTCAAGTCTTTCAATCACCACATCTGGAGTCAGATTTTTCGGAGAAATAGTGTTCTTCAACATCAATGCGTAATATCTCCAATCAACTTCATCCGGTAATGAATCAAACAATTTATCAACAATTTCTTCATCAGAATACGTGATCTTGTGTCGTGCAAGCTCCAATTTCATATGACCAAATCGTTCAATCATTTTACAAACCGATTCATTTTTTAGACAACCAAACATGTCAAATTCTTTCCTAAGCAACTTTGTTTTGTTCTTTACAATCTCTTTGCTTCCAAGACACTTCTTTTCGAGTTTTATCCATAAGTCTTTAGCATTGGTATAATCTATCAATGAGATACTATCCTCCCGAACTGGTTGAAACAACAGAGCTACACACTTTTGTTCAGCTACAAAGATATCAATTTCTTCAGAATTTCTTAAAGCTTCACCATTTTTCTTTCCCTCAGCATAACCGTTTTTCATACTCTTCCAACTGGGGAAAGCGAATGCCATTAGCCAATCTTCGAACTTTGTTGCCCACCTGCTGTAGTCTTCTATAGCCATCAACTTAGGAGGTTTGTTAAACGTTCCAAATGCACTTTCGGACTCCCAAGCTTCTTTCTTTTTCTCTTTTTGTTGATTCTCGTTCGTATTGTTCGATGTCGAATCGTTGTTTCCTGAACTTCCCGTGAATGCGTACATATCGCTAAATGGATTCAAGAACATATCATCCATCGTGAACGTACCTGCAAAATCAGACAACACTTAGAAAAGCTTTGATTTAAAAAAATAACAGAACCACAAAAGCGATCCTGTTTGTACAGCTTGACAGAAAAGCGGATCAATAAATGTCCGAATACGCGGTCCAGACAACAATGTCCTTTCGAGCGGACCACAAAGTGTAAGTTCGAGCGAACTACAATTTGTTTGAATTAGCGATCCGAGTATGATCGTTTGAGCGGTTCACAATGTGATCGTTCTAGCGGTCCAAGTAGTATCCGTTCGAGCGATCCTAATCAGTAAAGATGTCCGAAAAAGCGATCCAAATTGGTTACAATGAGCGATCCTAAGGGTAAATTTCGAGCGATCCAAACCAATTATGTCAGATAAGCGGTCCTGAATGTTCGAAAACGCGATCCATTGTTTTTAGCCTGTTTTTACCAATTTTAGTCCGTATTTTCACCTGATTCTTTCTAGGGTTTGTAATTAGTGTATTTTACACGTTATACTCGAATTTCAGACAATTTTGACCGTTGGAACCACTAGAAACTGAAAAAGTATGAGAGAAAGTGAGTAGAAAAGAGAGATTTCTGCAGATCTATGCTGTAGTAGTATGAACTCCTCGTCCTGAGCTCTGATACCACTTGTTGGACCGTTCTATGACCCGAAAAGTCAGTCAATGTAGTTCATCTTCATGTATGAAGGCGGAATCAACATATATGAAGTTACAACAGCATATCCTTTCAATTCGGATCGTTTCTATTGCTTTCTGATAAAAATTTGGCAGAGTTTCAGCACCGTAGCACACACATACACCGTTACAACTAATGAACCGCTCCTCCTATTTATAGAGTTCCAGGGTCGCTTATGTGACATGCCATAAAAGCGATCCAGATCCTTTGTCACATAAGCGATCCAGATTAATGACACAAAAGCGGTCCACTAAGTTTAATGACAAATAAGCGATCCTACTTCAATCTATCACACTATTTACAATTTGACCTCCTGTTGACCAATATTGACTTCAGACTTTTTGTAGACGCAGTCAACAGACATTCCGTGCATCAACAACCACGGCTCCGTGCCCGCTGAGCACGACCCCGTGGTGGGCGATGGAAGCTTCTACAGCTTTGTCTTTTCTGCTGACACTTGGGCACGCCCCCGTGCTCACTGAGCACGGGGCGTGTTCAGCCTTCTATTCTCTTGTTTTGCTTGGGAAGATGCTGTCGGGGAGGTCGGGCATGCCACGTTTGTTCCTTTCCTTGTATTTATGTTAGATTTAGCTGCCTTTTTGCTTCTTTTGTTTATTTGAGCTCATTTAATCCTGAAAATACAAAAGGAAGACAAAAGCACACTTTTTCCAACAAAATTAGTACTAAAAAGGGTTAGTTTTATGCCACAATTGATGTAATTTATATGTCGCATTTTATGCACATCAAATACCCCCACACTTAAATCTTTGCTTGTCCTCAAGCAAAACTCTTTTATAATGTGGCTTTACACTCCCAAATGGAATGGGTAGAAGAGAAGGTTTTGGGCTTGTCATAGAGTGTCGGGATTTCCAAGATTCTTTATTAAGTTTTATTTTTATTTATTTACAATCCTATTCGTCATGATTTATTAAAAACGTTTCATAAGATAAATTACTTATTAGGGCATAAGATGCCTTCTTAAAATTCCATTTATATACAAGTTCATATATCTCACGGGGGAATCACTCAACACTCGGCCGAAGATGTATTTTTAGTGAATCACTCGAGAGCGGCATGGAACTTACTCATACCATAAGCTTGCCAAGCAATCAATCCTCCTCCTTTTTAACTATACACCTTTGTAAATATCAAGAGGACTTTTGGGGTGAAGGGTTAGGCTTGGGCTAAAGGTGGGTGGTTGGGTTAGTGGTTAGAAAAAGGGCGAAAAGTGTAAAAAGCGTCGGTTTTCATAAGACTCGTTATTTTTCAAAACTTTTTATTTTGATGAAGCATTTTTTTCAAACAAAGTTGTTTTTGATAAACTTGTTTGTTTATTTCTTTGACTTCATCATCATTTTTTTTTGGGAAGTCATAAGAAAAACCGAGCTTTATTACTAAAACAAAGGGTTTAAAATGAAAAAGGGTTTTCGTGGTTAAAAGGGTTTTTGGTTTGGGTTAAGAAATGAAAAGGTTTAGGCTCAAAGGGGTTAACTAAGAGGATTTTTGGGTAGGTGGTAAAAAAAAGAAAAAATAATGGTGTAGAAATAAAAAGGGTTAGTCCTAATGCCTCCATTCTTTACTTACTTGGGTTTAAGTTGGTAAGGACCGGGAATGTATCGTTGTGGCAAGTTCTAGAGTCGTAAGAACCAAGCGGCTATTCACACAAGAAACGAAAAATGAGCATTTAGTTTAAAGATATGTATTTGTATGCTCGATAGAGGCTCAAAACTCACTTTTGTGGGAATGGGTTTTTATGTGATCAAATATATATAATCAAACTTTAACTAAACGTGTCATGCCGTTTCATAATTTTCTTATGTTGGTTCTTTTTATCACGACGCTAGCGGTTGTAAATTTTTGAAAATATAACCTTTTTAGAACTTGAATTTCCCAACATAAACTTAGAAAAGTAAAAAAAATGAAAGTGATTAGCGGTTCCAATAGAGTTTTGTGTAAGGCTTGTTAATTAGGACTTGCAAGATTCAAGATTTTAGCATCCCCCCCCCCCACTTAAATTACACATTGTCCTCAATGTGTCCCAAAAATAACTTTTTAGGTTGATTAAATGTATAAAAAGGTGTGAAAAACAAAGATTTGTGTTACTGGGCTTCTGGACACGGCCCCGTGTCGGATGAACACGGCCACGTGTTCATAGTGCCAGTAACGAAAACTTACAGAAGGTGGACACGGGGGCATGTTGGCTGGGCACGGCCCCGTGTCTGGCAAAAATCTGCAGAATTAAACAAACAGTAGGTCTGGGGAAGTGGGCACGGGGGCGTGTCGGCCGGACACGACCCCGTGTAGACAATCTGCAAAGGTGAAAAACATGTTTCTGGCTTTGGTTTTCCTGTCTCGGCTTTAGTAGTACTAATATTTAGTACTCTAAGCCTCGTATGTACCTGTTTTATCAATAAACACTACACCAAACCATAGCAAACATCCTAAATTACCAAGTTCAACATCCAAACCACAAAGTTAAAAATAAAAACAAATGCAGAAAATAAAAAGAGTTAAAGGGAAAGTAAATTGTTCAACACTCGGCACGCAGGCCAGAAATTGTTCAAGATAAAAGGGGGTTAACCTGTGGGATCTTCAACCAGCTGCTCCTGCTCCTACTCCGCCCGTCTAGTCCATGTCCTCGTCCTCGTCATCACCTCCTCCTCCGTGCCCCGCCATGTACCCCCGGATGCTCCCAATGTCATCTTGAATATCGGAGATGTTTCTCTTAATTGCTCCGACCCAGTTGTACGTGTTGCTGGCGAGGTTGTAGGTGTTCCTAGTGCACATGAGGTTTTCCTGCAACAAATCATGCAAACTTCGGAAGTTAGGAAAACCGCCTCCTTGTGAGGAGGATAGCCCTGGATCACCATGGGGCTGGTGTTGGAAATGAGGAGGTGGTTGGAACTGTGGAGCGTGAAGGACAAGTGCTTCTTGCGGGTTCCATGCATGCCCTTGGACCCTTTGGAAGCTAACCGACCCATCTTCGGCTTCATAGATCAAGTTCATGGAGCGGCAAATGTGTATGTCCACTCTTCCCGACCATGGACTCCTTTCGAAAGACCGAGGCATATTCATGAAGCGCTTGAAGAGACGGTATATCCAACCCCCGAAGAAGATAGGGGTTGGTGGAATTGCAAGCCGGTTACAATGCATGTTTCAGAGCAGGAGGTACGGAACATCGAGGTGTCTGCGGTTATGAATGCAATGAAGAACTATCAAATCTCTTAGCCCGACAACGCCACCGCTATCATGCCTTTGACTAAGAGAGTAGGTGAGGACCCAATGAATGTAACAGTATAGAGGGTCCCTCAACCTGGTGCTCTTAGTGTTGCTTGGGTTGTTGTGCCCATCTCCGATTTGTGCCCATGCAGCTTGGCGTTCGTCTTCAGCAAGTTCACGTAACCCTCTAGTATTTTCTTCATTACCCGCATCTTCCTCCTCATACAACCCCACCATTGACCCGAACTGTGCCATTGAAATTGAGTACTTGGTTCCCCCACATCGGAACTCTATACCATTATTATCAAATGGCTCGCACCTTGAATTGAACACAAATGTGCTATAGAATTCCAAAGTATACTCGGGGACCGAGCGAAGGCGAGTAGTAAGGGCGACTCTCAGCGGTCCGGTGACGAGGTTGTTGAAGCGTTCCCATTGGTTCACTAATCCCAAAAGATCCGAGCACACTTGTCTTGGGTATTCCTCCGTTCTGGTTCGAAGTGTATCATATCTTGCCTTAGCAACGAGCTCACTTGCGTTAAACCTTGTGAATTTCTTCGACATATGAAAGAATACACCAAAAGTTAGCATGAAATAGTGATATTTTCGGAGAAAACTGGAAACAGTGAGCTGGACACGGCCCCGTGCTCAGCGGGCACGACCCCGTGTCCAGGCGTTTGTTACTCAAAAACTTCATTTTTTGACCTGGTCCCGAAAACTTGAAAATTTTTGGTCAAGTAGGTGCGGTTTCCCCCGAAAATGAAACCCCAAGTGCCGTTTTTCCCAAAACAAACCGTTTAGCCCTTCGATTTTATCTTTTTTTGGTTCAAAAACAAGGGTTTGGGGTTTTTGTGAGAAATCGGGTGAATCTATGAATAATACAAGTGGATTTACTTCCTATAACACTAATCTAAACTAATGATAATAGATATATGCAAAAATTTGAGGTTCGATCCGGATGAAGTTCAAGAACCCTAGATTTTTCCCCAAATTTTTTATGTTTTAACTACATGCAAGTACCTAATCAAACTACTAATGGTGATAGAATCATACCTCGATGTTGTTAGAATGAGAGGAGACGTCGGAATTCTGCGGAAAATCGCCTGAGCCAGAGAGTTTTCGTGGAAACGGGGCGTGTGGAATGAAGTAATTGTTATGAAAAAGGGGTTTTATCCCAACAGAAACATAATGATCATCAAGTAGGTGTACGCTTAAGCTTCTTACTAATTCGTAGGGATATATAGCTAGCATCGGCTCCAGAATCAAATAATACAGAAACATAATGATCATCAAGTAGGAACTTACCCGCCACGACGTTGGGGTCATTCCTCGCTTCTCCAGCCCCAATGACAAAAGCCCTTCCTCTAGCACCATTCCCAGCATTGTTGTTGTTTTGAGTGTTGTTCCCAGCGCCCTTATTGTTGCGGTTCTGATTCAGCTGGGGTCAATTCCTCTTAATGTGTCCTTCAGCTCCACACTGGAAACAACCCTTGACATTCCCATGATGTTGCTGCGGCTGTTGTTGGTTCTGCCCTGCGGGACGTAGACTCCTACAGTCCTTGGCCTCATGCCCCATCTTGTTACATCGCTGACACTGACTTTTCCTACAAGGCCCACTGTGGTGTTGGTTACACTTGTTGCACTTGGGGTGGTTCCCTCGATAGCCACCCTGTTGCTGAGGGCCCTTGTTGTTTTCAATTTTCCTTTGCTGAGATGGGACCTGAGTGGGGTTAGCATCCTTGTTTTGGTTTCCTTCCCACTTACGCTTGTTATCACCAGAAGTTCCAGCAGTAGCACTGATCCTTTTGGGCAACTTGCCCTGTTCCACAGCCTGATCAGCGAGTTTGTGAGCAAGACGGACGACTAGCTGAATGGTATTGAGGTTGGCTGAGGTCACATGGCTCCGGATTTCTGGGGCCAAACCCTTGATGTACAATTCAATCCTTCGATACATAGGTCGAGACATGTTTGGGCACAGAGCAGCATAGCCGTTGGACTGTTTGGTGTAGGTCTCGATCTCTGATCCAACCATCTTGAGCTCAAAGTACTCATTTTCGAGTTTGTGGATGTCTTCCCTGTGACAGTACTCTTCCTTGATCATGTCCTTGAAATCTTCCCATGCAGTAGCATTGGCAGTTTCCAAACCAAGCATTTGAATCTGCGCTTTCCACCATGAAAGCGTGTTTCCTTCAAGTGTACCAGTAGCAAACTTCACCCAATTAGCAGGGGGACACTCGCAGACAGCGAAAACAGCTTCGACCTTCTCAATCCGGTGCAGAAGACCTATGGCACCCTCAGTGCCATTGAAAGGGAGAGGCTTGCAATCCATGAAGGTTTTGAAAGTACAAGCACGTGGTTGCGTAGGCGCAGGATGCCCTGTCATGTAGCACGAAGCGAACAAAATTGAGAATGACAAGACAATACGGGAGTAGGACCTAATCATCCTAGAATGACTAGTTTACCTCCAGGGTGGGATGCAAAAGTTGCAGCCACGGTGTTGATCAGGTTCGTAAACTGCTCCTGAGTCATGTGGACATTGCCTCTTCCGCGTCCGCTCATTGTCTTCATAACCAGAAAACACAGTATGAGTGTGATGTCGTAACGTAACGAGAATGAGATAGAAGAGGGGTGTATCTATCTAACTAGGCACACTAGTACGTATAGTGGATCATAAAGCATAAGGTAGACAAGCAGGTAAACACAAGTCCGAGCTATGAGGTTTAATGTGTTGAGCCTTGCACTTGGAGTGTAGTGTCGTCACGAGTCACGGGTTATAGTCTGGTTTTCTCAAAAAGACTTCCTTTTTAAAACCGAGTTCACTATAACCAATGGCTCTGATACCAATCTGTCACACCCTCAAATTTCCACATGCGGAGTACTACCGCGAGGACGTGTGACATGACCAGGATCTAACCACCAATTATACTGAGCATTGGTTAATAGTAATAATGATCACCAACCATAATGGTTAGCAAATATTATAGTTCAAAGTTCAATGTTTAAGTTCAAAATAACAGTTTAAGTACGTAGCGGAAGCATAAGCAAACAGTTTAAAACAGAATTCAGAGTTCAAGTTTATTTAGAACCCAACACACGGGTTTAGACGACCACTACACTTCCCCAAGCCGCAAGCTCCTGGGTCACTGGGTACCTGCAAAGCATGCAGTAGGGTATCAACAAAATGTTGGCGAGCTCACGAGATGTCCAGTTTTTAACTTTTCGAAAACGTAGGTTGTTTAGATAAAGCGTTTATAATCACGTCATGGGGAGCTACCCCATATGAAAGCTACTAAACTGGCGTTACCGAAACTGTTGACGAGAAGATTTTTGTGCCCCAGGTCAATGTCTATCGTCATTGACCAAGATGCAAGGTCTACTAGTTCACGCCCGATCTCTCCCGGTCACGGTGTGAGGTTGTCAAACCTAATAGCGCTATCAACAAATAACCCGTTCACCCCCGGCGATTAATCGATACAATAAGCAGGGACCTTATATGATAGAGATTCGTTTAGTTTTTGCTAGTCGTGATATAAATATTATCCAAACTTATCTCCCCCGGAAATAGTAATTTAAATTATACCCAATCGCATTTCCCCCAGAAATATTAGTTTGAAAGCATTCCTTAGTTTGTTCGTGTCCCTCCCTGGGACGCATTCTTATAGTGTGTGAACTCACCTTAGGTTGCTCGGTAGTTAGTATGTTTATCCTAAGTTTGGTCAACCACGTCCTACGATGGTTACCAATTGTTAGGACTGTTTGTAAATGAATCACGTATTGTACACATATATCAAGTAATCACATATAGCACGTTATTCACAGCATCGTATAAACAATGAGTAGTTTACACGTAACACCTATTTCCAAAAATCATAAGTGATCGGGACGTGGGCTCTTATATATAACCACTTAATACAACTTCAATCAGTTGTGCGATAGAAAGTCTTGTGCGATCAACAATTTGAAGTGGTGGGGGCAGTTAATTTGAGTATGCATTTAAAACAACTTGTGCGATTCATGTTAGGATATGCAAAATAAGTGATTGGGCCTAGCTAATAAATGTGCAGTCAAACATGTTGTGCGATTGGTGAGGTGTTGTGCAATTTAATCAAATAAAGGTGTACAATGCAGGTGGTGGGGCCCAGGTCTTTATTATGCGCTCAGATGATGTACGGTTCTATATACTGTGCGATTGGATAAAACATTCATTCCCTTCATCCTCCTAGATCAAACCGAATACGACAAAGAGCACATAACACATGATTTCAAATCACGCAATCTTCTTGTGGGTTGTACCCAATGCATATTCGTTTGTATATTTCATGAAAACAAACACATATTCAACTACAGTTATCATCACCATTATTTCAAAACATCATGCTAACAATATACGCATGACCAGGTTGTACCCTGGGCATGTGTAGTTGTACATCTAGATGAGAACCCAGTTTCACAATATTCAACATGAACAGATTTAACATCAAGAAGCACACTTTACTATCAGATCTAGAAGTTCATGCAAACGTTACTTTGATCATGCTTCCTACATGTTTCTTATTCATATCAGTAGTTCGCGTATAGCAGCTAATCAGTGATTATCTTCATCGTTTCTACAGACCCTTGACCTCACTGTTTTATAAACTAACATTCAAACATGAAACAAAACAAGTTTTACCTTGAGCATGCTTTGTGGTACATTCAAAGGAAACCCAGTAATAAATATCATACAACATTCATATTTTATTGCTCATCCAAGGCTATTAATCAACGAGATACTTTTAGACATGCATTACGACACAATATATTTAACAGTCAAGCATGGAACTTTTTCATCAACACATTCGAAAGTCATTCTTTTATGATGTCACAAGTTTATGTTATTATCTACACCAGCCTAACTCATATGAATATAGCTCATAAAATCAGTCATTCATTTTTCACATACAACTTCAAGTTTTCAAACACATTTATATCATCAAGCACACAAATAAGGACGTCGTTCTAACCTGGTTCCGATGTAGTGTGTGTGTGTCAAAAGAATGGAACGGAAACGGAGCTCCGGGCTGAGTAAGTGTGAGTTATCGGAGGTACAGTCGGAGCGTTATGAGCTGCCAGAGATTAGACGGAGAGTACGGGTCGTCAGAGTTTGGTCGGAGGAGAAGGAGCTAGGTCGGAGAAGAAAGGCGGCTGAGTATGTTTACGAGAAAAGTGTCATCGTCGTCGAGCAGCTTTGATCGGAGGTGGAGGGTATGTGGGTTGCAGGTTGTTTTGGGAAGAAGAAGAACTTTTGGAGAGAGAAAAGGGTATAGGGATTGCTGCTAATAATGACCGAAAAAAATGATTTAGGTTTGCCGGCTGAGTGTATTTATATTCTCATTTAATTGGATCGCACAATTCATGTGTGCTCTCACAATCCCTTGTGCGACTCTATTAGGGCATCTAGAAGGTGTCTCTTGGGCCTATTTGGAGGAGTGGGCTCTAATAATTTTGGACAATTTTTAACTAAGTGTCTTAATAGTACAAATAGCCCCATGTAAAACACTCATACAAGGTAAATAATTAATTCACTAGTTATAAATCCAAGATAAATACTCAAATCATATAAATCGAGTAACAAGTTTTCTAGTTTAAAGAATTAAAACGTACGGGTCAAACCCGAAGTGTCACATTATCCCCAAGTTTTAGAAACTTTCGTCTCGAAAGTTAGAGCACAGCCACTGACAAGCTAGTGAGTTACAATGTTCCCGCGGGGTGTCACATCATCCCCCCGTTGGTTTGGAATTTCGTCCCGAAATTCTGTTGTAGCTTCAGTGCTGGGAGTTTCGTTTGGGAAAAACTGGGGATACTTGCGCTTCATCTGGTCTTCCCGCTCCCAGGTAAACTCTGGGCCGCGACGCGAGTTCCAACGAACTCGTACGATAGGTATCTGGCTACGTTTGAAGGTCTTGATTTCTCGATCCGTGATCTCAACTGGTTCCTCGGTAAAGTGTAGCTGTTCGTCAAAAGTGAGTTCCTTGAAAGGAATGATGTGTGTTTCATCCAACAGACACTTCTTCAGATTAGACACGTGAAAGACGTTGTGCACCGCACTCAGTTCTTCCGGCAGATTCAGTCTATAAGCAACCTTACCGATCTTCTCGGTAATTTCGAATGGTCCAACATATCGCGGATTCAGCTTGCCCCGTTTACCAAAACGAACGACACCCTTCCAGGGTGAGACTTTAAGAAGAACCCGGTCACCGACCTGGAATTCCAGTGGTTTCCTACGCTTATCAGCGTAACTTTTCTGACGGTCACGAGCTGCCGCCATGCGTTGTCTGATCTGGGCAATCATTTCCGTCGTGTCTACCACCAGTTCTGGGCCTGTGATCTGACTGTCACCAACTTCCGCCCAGCAAAGAGGTGATCGACATTTATGACCGTACAATGCCTCAAAGGGTGCTGCCTGAATACTGGTGTGGTAGCTGTTATTATACGAGAATTCCACTAGTGGTAGGTGCTTCTCCCAACTCTTGCCAAAATCGATCACACACGCCCTAAGCATGTCTTCTAAGGTTTGGATGGTGCGTTCAGACTGCCCATCCGTTTGTGGATGATAGGCGGTGCTCATGTCTAAACGTGAGCCAAAGGATTTGTGCATAGCTTGCCATAACTCCAAGGTAAAACGTGCGTCTCGATCGGAAATAATGGAAGTTGGCACTCCGTGCCTTGACACTACTTCCTTTAAGTAAATTTCTGCCAAGGTAGAGAACTTGTCTGTTTCTTTAATAGCCAAAAAGTGTGCAGACTTGGTCAATCGATCCACCATCACCCAAATAGTGTCATTTCCTTGTTGGGATCTAGGTAGGCCAGTAACGAAATCCATGGAAATTTGCTCCCATTTCCATTTCGGGATCTCTGGTTGCTGGAGTAGGCCCGCTGGTTTCTGATACTCAGTCTTGACTCTCGCGCAAGTCAAACATTTGCTGACATATGTTGCTATGTGGGCTTTCATGCCAAGCCACCAATATGTAGTCTTTAAGTCGTGGTACATCTTATCCGAACCAGGATGTACTGAGTAACGGGACTTATGGGCTTCGTCCATCACAAGTTCACGTAGACCTCCATAGAGTGGAACCCAAATGCGCCCTGTCACATAGTAAGCGCCGTCTCCCTTTTGTTCCAAACGTTTCCTCGATCCCCGCAGGGACTCAGCCCTGACGTTCTCTGGTTTCAATGCTTCGACTTGAGCACCTCGTATCTGAGTAGGGAGGTTAGACTGGATGGTAAGTTGTAGCGCTCGCACGTGCTTGGGTGTAGTGTCCTTTCGGCTGAGGGCGTCTGCCACGACATTGGCTTTGCCCGAATGGTACCTGATTGCGCATTTGTAATAATTCAAGAGTTCGACCCATCGACGTTGTCGTATGTTTAATTCCTTCTGCTTGAAGATATGCTCGAGACTCCTGTGATCGGTGTAAATGGTGCACCTGGTACCGTACAGGTAATGTCTCCATATCTTAAGAGCGAAAACCACTGCTCCCAATTCCAAGTCGTGCGTAGTGTAGTTTCTTTCGTGAGTCTTAAGTTGTCAAGAAGCGTAAGCAATAACTTTCTCGCGTTGCATTAACACGCAACCGAGCCCATGAATTGACGCATCGCAGTAAACCACAAAGTCGTCGGTACCTTCAGGTAACGAGAGAACAGGAGCACTACAGAGATTATCCTTTAGCTTCTGAAAGGCAGACTCCTGAGCATCATTCCACTTCCCAAGAATTGGCAGACCTCGGTCGGAGTCTTAGGTGTAGGCCAATTCTTTATAGAGTCGATCTTAGCTGGGTCGACATGAATTCCGTCCTTATTGACCACGTGCCCAAGGAAGTGGACTTCTCGAAGCCAGAAGTCGCATTTCGAGAACTTTGCGTACAGATTCTCATTGTGAAGGAGTTCGAGAATAAGACGCAGGTGCTGTTCATGCTCCTCTTGATTCTTCGAGTAGATCAGAATGTCGTCGATAAATACAATTACAAATTTGTCGAGGTAAGGCTTACACACCCGGTTCATGAGATCCATGAAAACCGCAGGCGCGTTAGTCATTCCAAATGGCATGACGAGGAACACGTAATGACCATAACGAGTTCTGAATGCAGTTTTGGAGATGTCTTCGTCACGGACTCTCAGCTGATGATAACCAGATCGCAGGTCAAGCTTAGAGTAGTAGCTCGATCCTTGCAACTGATCAAATAGATCGTCGATGCGTGGGAGTGGGTAACGATTCTTGATGGTAACCTTGTTCAACTCACGATAGTCGATGCACATTCGAAATGTTCAATCCTTCTTTTTGACAAAGAGCACTGGTGCTCCCCAGGGTGACGAACAAGGACGGATAAATCCTTTGTCTAACAGTTCTTGTAGTTGCGTAGAAAGTTCCTTCAGTTCAGGGGAGCTAGTCGATAAGGCGCACGAGGTATAGGTGCTGCTCCGGGAGCTAGCTCGATTTGGAATTCGACCTGACGGTGAGGAAGGAGTCCAGGTAGTTCTTCAGGAAATACCTCGGGGTAGTCTCGTACAACTGCAAAATTCTCGATCCTCTTTTCCTTTTCCTGGGTGTTGGTGACAAGTTCTAAGATAGCGGTGCGCCCCTTTCGTAAATACTTCTGGGCTTTTAAGAACGAGATGATGCCTGTGACTTTTCCGCCCTTGTCACCTTGAACGATGAGGGGTTTACCAGAACGACGAGGGATACGAACCATTTTCTCTTGACAGAGGATTTCAGCCCGATGCTTGGATGACCAATCCATACCAATGACAACGTCGAAGCTTCCAAGAACGATAGGGAAAAGATCGATGCTAAAAGTCTGACCAGACAACACTAGTTTGCAGTTACTGAGGATGTGTGAGGCTTCGATGTTCCTACCGTTTGCTAACTCAACGGTATGCTTAGAACTTAACATCGTAGGTGTACGCTTAAGCTTCTTACTAATTCGTAGGGATATATAGCTAGCATCGGCTCCAGAATCAAATAATACAGAAACAGAATGATCATCAAGTAGGAACTTACCCACCATGATGTTGGGGTCATTCCTCGCTTCTCCAGCCCCAATGACAAAAGCCCTTCCTTTAGCACCATTCCCAGCATTGTTGTTGTTTTGAGTGTTGTTCCCAGCGCCCTGATTGTTGCCGTTCTGATTCAGCTGGGGGCAATTCCTCTTAATGTGTCCTTCAGCTCCACACTGGAAACAACCCTTGACATTCCCATGATGTTGCTGCTGCTGTTGTTGGTTCTGCCCTGCGGGACGTGGACTCCTACAGTCCTTGGCCTCATGCCCCATCTTGTTACATCGCTGACACTGACTTTTCCCAAAAGGCCCACTGTGGTGTCGGTTACACTTGTTGCACTTGGGGTGGTTCCCTCGATAGCCACCCTGTTGCTGAGGGCCCTTGTTGTTTTCAGTTTTCCTTTGCTGAGATGGGACCTGAGTGGGGTTAGCATCCTTGTTTTGGTTTCCTTCCCACTTACGCTTGTTATCACCAGAAGTTCCAGCAGTAGCACTGATCCTTTTGGGCAACTTGCCCTGTTCCACAGCCTGATCAGTGAGTTTGTGAGCAAGACGGACGACTGGCTGAATGGTATTGAGGTTGGCTGAGGTCACATGGCTCCGAATTTCTGGGGCCAAACCCTTGATGTACAATTCAATCCTTCGATACATAGGTCGAGACATGTTTGGGCACAGAGCAGCATAGTCGTTGGACTATTTGGTGTAGGTCTCGATCTCTGATCCAACCATCTTGAGCTCAAAGTACTCATTTTCGAGTTTGTAAATGTCATCCCTGTGACAGTACTCTTCCTTGATCATGTCCTTGAAATCTTCCCATGCAGTAGCATTGGCAGTTTCCAAACCAAGCATTTGAATCTGCGCTTTCCACCATGAAAGCGCGTTTCCTTCAAGTGTACCAATAGCAAACTTCACCCAATTAGCTGGGGGATACTCTTAGACAGCGAAAACAGCTTCGACCTTCTCAATGCGGTGCAGAAGACCTATGGCACCCTCAGTGCCATTGAAAGGGAGAGGCTTGCAATCCATGAAGGTTTTGAAAGTACAAGCACGTGGTTGCGCAGGCGCAGGATGCCCTGTCATGTAGCATGAAGCGAACAGAATTAAGAACGACAAGACAATACGGGAGTAGGACCTAATCATCCTAGAATGACTAGTTTACCTCCAGGGTGGGCTGCAAAAGCTGCAGCCACGGTGTTGATCAGGTTCATAAACTGCTCCTGAGTCATGTGGACATTGCCTCTTCCGCGTCCGCTCATTGTCTTCATAACCAGAAAACATAGTATGAGTGTGATGTCGTAACGTAACGAAAATGAGATAGAAGAGGGGTGTATCTATCTAACTAGGCACACTAGTACGTATAGTGGATCATAAAGCATAAGGTAGACAAGCAGGTAAACACAAGTCCGAGCTATGAGGTTTAATGTGTTGAGCCTTGCACTTGGAGTGTAGTGTCGTCACGAGTCACGGGTTATAGTCTGGTTTTCTCAAAAAGACTTCCTTTTTAAAACCAAGTTCACTATAACCAATGGCTTTAATACCAATCTGTCAAACCCTCAAATTTCCACATGCGGAGTACTACCGCGAGGACGTGTGACATGACCAGGATCCAACCACCAATTATATTGAGCATTGGTTAATAGTAATAATGATCACCAACCATAATGGTTAGCAAATATTATAGTTCAAAGTTCAAACTTTAAGTTCAAAATAACAGTTTAAGTAGGTAGCGGAAGCATAAGCAAACAGTTAAAACAGAATTCAGAGTTCAAGTTTATTTAGAACCCAACACACGGGTTTAGATGACCACTACACTTCCCCAAGCCGCAAGCTCCTGAGTCACTAGGTACCTGCAAAGCATGCAGTAGGGTATCAACAAAATGTTGGCGTGTTCACGAGATGTCCAGTTTTTTAACTTTTCGAAAACATAGGTTGTTTAGATAAAGCGTTTATAATCACGTCATGGGGAACTACCCCGTATGAAAGCTACTAAACTGGCGTTACCGAAACTGTTGACGAGAAGATTTTTGTGCCCCAGGTCAATGTCTATCGTCATTGACCAAGATGCAAGGTCTACTAGTTCATGCCCGATATCCCCCGGTCACGGTGTGATATTGTCAAACCTAATAGCGCTATCAACTAATAACCCGTTCGCCCCCGGCAATTAATCGGTACAATAAGCAGGGACCTTATATGATAGAGATTCATTTAGTTTTTGCTAGTCGTGATATAAATATTATCCAAACGTATCTCCCCCGGAAATAGTAATTTAAATTATACCTAATCGCATTTCCCCCGGAAATATTAGTTTGAAAGCATTCCTTAGTTTGTTCGTGTCCCTCCCTGGGACGCATGCTTATAGTGTGTGAACTCACCTTAGGTTGCTCGGTAGTTAGTATGTTTATCCTAAGTTTGGTCAACCACGTCCTACGATGGTTACCAATTGTTAGGACTGTTTGTAAATGAATCACGTATTGTACACATATATCAAGTAATCACATATAGCACGTTATTCACAGCAGCATATAAACAATGAGTAGTTTACACGTAACACCGATTTCCAAAAATCATAAGTGATAGGGACGTGGGTTCTTATATATAACCACTTAATACAACTTCAATCAATTGTGCGATAGAAAGTCTTGTGCGATCAACAATTTGAAGTGGTGGGGGCAGTTAATTTCAGTATGCATTTAAAACAACTTGTGCGATTCATGTTAGGATATGCAAAATAAGTGATTGGGCCTAGCTAATAAATGTGCAGTCAAACATGTTGTGCGATTGGTGAGGTGTTGTGCGATTTAATCAAATAAAGGTGTACAATGCAGGTGGTGGGGGCCAGGTCTTTATTATGCGCTCAGATGATGTACGGTTCTATATATTGTGCGATTGGATAAAACATTCATTCCCTTCATCCTCCTAGATCAAACCGAATACGACAAAGAGCACATAACACATGATTTCAAATCAAGCAATCTTCTTGTGGGTTGTACCCAATGCATATTCGTTTGTATATTTCATGAAAACAAACACATATTCAACTACAGTTATCATCACCATTATTTCAAAACATCATGCTAACAATATACGCATGACCAGGTTGTACCCTGGGCATGTGTAGTTGTACATCTAGATGAGAACCCAGTTTCACAATATTCAACATGAACAGATTTAACATCAAGAAGCACACTTTACTATCAGATCTAGAAGTTCATGCAAACGTTACTTTGATCATGCTTCTTACATGTTTCTTATTCATATCAGTAGTTCGCGTATAGCAGCTAATCAGTGATTATCTTCATCGTTTCTACAGACCCTTGACCTCACTGTTTTATAAACTAACATTCAAACATGAAACAAAACAAGTTGTACCTTGAGCATGCTTTGTGGTACATTCAAAGGAAACCCAGTAATAAATATCATACAACATTCATATTTTATTGCTCATCTAAGGCTATTAATCAACGAGATACTTTTAGACATGCATTACGACACAATATATTTAACAGTCAATCATGGAACTTTTTCATCAACACATTCGAATGTCATTCTTTTATGATGTCACAAGTTTATGTTATTATCTACACCAGCCTAACTCATATGAATATAGCTCATAAAATCAGTCATTCATTTTTCACATACAACTTCAAGTTTTCAAACACATTTATATCATCAAGCACACAAATAAGGACGTCGTTCTAACCTGGTTCCGATGTAGTGTGTGTGTGTGTCGAAAGAATGGAACGGAAACGGAGCTCCGGGCTGAGTAAGTGTGAGTTATCGGAGGTACAGTCGGAGCGTTGTGAGCTGCCGGAGATTGGACGGAGAGTACGGGTCGTCAGAGTTTGGTCGGAGGAGAAGGAGCTAGGTCGGAGAAGAAAGGCGGCTGAGTATGTTTACGAGAAAAGTGTCATCGTCGTCGAGCAGCTTTGATCGGAGGTGGAGGGTATGTGGGTTGCAGGTTGTTTTGGGAAGAAGAAGAACTTTTGGAGAGAGAAAAGGGTATAGGGATTGCTGCTAATAATGACCGAAAAAAATGATTTAGGTTTGCCGGCTGAGTGTATTTATATTCTCATTTAATTGGATCGCACAATTCATGTGTGCTCTCACAATCCCTTGTGCGACTCTATTAGGGCATCTAGAAGGTGTCTCTTGGGCCTATTTGGAGGAGTGGGCTCTAATAATTTTGGGCAATTTTTATCTAAGTGTCTTAATAGTACAAATAGCCCCATGTAAAACGCTCATACAAGGTAAATAATTAATTCACTAGTTATAAATCCAAGATAAATACTCAAATCATATAAATCGAGTAACAAGGTTTCTAGTTTAAAGAATTAAAACGTACGGGTCAAACCCGAAGTGTCACAATTTCAATATCAAATTCTTGGAGGAGTATAATCCAGCGAATCAAACGGGGTTTAGCATCTTGTTTCTTGAAAAGGTATTGAATGGCTGCATGATCTGTATAAACTATTGTTTTAGTAAGAACAAGATAAGAACGAAATTTATCAAAAGCAAATACCACATCTAGTAACTCTTTTTCAGTTGTTGTGTAATTTTCTTGTGCATCGTTAAGTGTTTTACTAGAATAATAAATTGGGTGGAAATGCTTTTCTTTTCTTTGTCCCAAGACTGCTCCAACTGTAAAGTCACTTGCATCACACATGATTTCGAAAGGTAATTTCCAATCAGGCGCTATCATGATAGGTGCATTGACTAGCATTTCCTTGAGGGTTAGAAATGCTTGATTGCAATCCTTGTCAAAGATGAAAAGGGCATCTTTTTCAAGTAATTTTGTTAGAGGTCTTGAAATTTTTGAAAAGTCTTTGATAAACCGCCTATAAAATCTGGCATGCCCTAGGAAACTTCTGATTGCTCTAACGGAGGATGGTGGAGGTAATCGAGAAATAGTACCTATTATGGCTCGATCAACTTCCATTCCTTCACTCGAGATTTTGTGACCGAGTACTATTCCCTCCGTTACCATGAAATGGCATTTTTCTCAATTAAGGGCGAGGTTAGTTTCCTCACATCGGGATAGCATTCGTTCAAGGTTATCGAGGCATTGGTCGTATGAATCTCCAAAGATAGAAAAGTCATCCATGAAGACTTCCATCGTCTTTTCTATCATGTCATGGAAGATGGCCACCATGCAATGTTGGAAGGTTGTGGGGGCATTACATAGACCAAATGGCATGCGTCGATAAGCAAAAGTTCCATAGGGACATGTGAATGTTGTCTTTTCTTGGTCTTCGGGTGCTATCGGGATTTGAAAGTAACCTGAAAAACCATCCAAGAAACAATAAAATTTATGACCGGATAATCTTTCTAACATTTGGTCAATGAAGGGCAAAGGAAAGTGATCTTTCCTTGTTGCTTCATTTAACCATCTATAATCTATACATACTCTCCATCCTGTGACAGTTCTCGTTGGTATTAATTCATTCTTTTCGTTAGTTATTACCGTCATACCTCCTTTCTTTGAAACTACTTGAACGAGACTTACCCAAGGACTATCGGAGATAGGATAAATAAGTCCGGCGTCAAGTAATTTGATGACTTCATTTTTGACCACTTCTTGTACATTTGGATTTACCCTACGTTGTGGTTGTATTACCTATTTGTAGTCATCATTCATTAATATTTTGTGCGTGCACATGGAAGGACTTATTCCTTTAATATCTACAAGCTTCCAAGCGATCGCATTTTTGTGTTTCTTCAAAAGTTTAATTAATTTTTCTTTTTCTACACTACTTAATTTAGACGAAATAATTACAGGTGATTTACCATCTTTGTCTAGAAAAGCATATTCCAAACCTTTCAGAAGTTCTTTGACCTCAAGAGGTGGGTCTTTAGGAGACTCCTTATTTGGTTGCTCATTTTGATCAAGAACTTTAAAAGTTTGTTCTATGGCGACCTCTTCTTCAACAAAGTGGTCAATCTTTACACTTGTATCAGGTGGTTCATCTTCATCTTCAATTAGGGGGTCATTATTGCCAAAAGGATATTTCATTGAACGCTCAAGATCTATGCTCCTTTTGAATGCCCTTAATTGAAGAGGTAGATTGTTGTACATCCGGTTTTTCAAAGCTTCGTGAGTTTTTACAAAAGGTTATCCCAACACTAGAGGAGCGTCATCAAGGATGACAAAGTCGGTTGGGATTACCAATTGATTTGTTTGAACCAAGACATCCTCAACTACACCGATTGATTTTATTATTTTCCGATTGGATAGAAAAATGGGTATTTGAAGTGGAGAAAAATCACTAATACTTGATTTTTCGAAAATGTAATTAGGCATTATGTTAACACAAAGATCTTTATTAATCGTGATATTACTAATAAAGGAACTTTGAAAAAAAAATGGAACCGGTGTAATGTTGATTTCAAACGGGTCTTCTTTTATTAGCGAAGTTTGATCGTTAGTTAACTTAATACTTACCGTTTCGTCAATTTTAGTGTTAGTGTTTAATTCTTTTAAAAACTTAGTATGAGTGGGTACTAAACAATGATTTTCAAAAGAAGGTGACAAGAGATTAATTTCTTCAAAATTAGACTCTTCTTGGATTTTAACATTGACGGACTCACCTTTTTCGTTGTTTAACTCATGTGTCAGTTTTTCACTTATTTGTTCTTCCATTTTTACCTCTTCAACTATCTCTTTTTTATTTAATTCTTCTCTTGCGCAGGACTCTTCTTCCCTTGCGCGAGATTCTTTTATGTATCGCTCGATAGTTTTAAGGTGTTCTAATATCCTATCGGTCACTTCGGTGATAGAGTAAGGATCGGGATTTTCAAAGCTTGAATCCGGTTGTTCGATCCTTAGTTCCTCATAGTACTCATATGAAGTAGATGGTTCATACCATTGTTCTTCATTGTGAGTGTATGATGGATAAGGGTCGTGATTTTGTTCTTCATAATACTCATATGAGGTGAGTTGTTCATGCCATGGTTCCTCATAGTAAGAATATGAAGTCGATGGCTCATATCTTGGTTCCTCAAAGTATGAGTATAAAGGCTCATACCTTGGTTCATCAAAATATGAGTATGAGGGAGAAGGTTCATACCTTTGGTCTTCATAGGATGTGTATGAAGTCGATGGCTCGTACCTGGGCTCCTCATAATACGTGTATGAAGTGGATGGTTGAAATAAGTTACAATATTGTACTGAGTGTGGGTTACCACAATTAGTGCAATAGTCTTCCCTATAATCATCCTCCTCATAGGTGTAGTTGTAGCTTCCTGAGTATTGATCCATGAGAATCACTCAACAGACCACAACAGAGTCTCGGGACCAGAAAACAAAAAATAAAAACGGAAACAGAGGCTGGACACGGCCCCGTGTTCAGGGTCTGTATCTGAGCGTTTGAATTAAAAGTTACTAGTTTTGTGCAGCACGGGGGCCTGTTCAATGAGCACGACCCCCTGTTCAGACTCTGTATCTGGGTGTTTTTATGAAAAATATGCAGCACGGCCCCGTGTTCAGTGAACACGGCCCCGTGTTCAGGCTACTGTAAATGTAAACTAAACTAATATGCAGAAAAATGTGCGCGCGTTTTGAAAAAGTTTTGAAAAACTGATTAGTTTGTCGATTTTAAGCTTTCTTAAAATCCTTGTGTCTCCGGCAACGGCGCCAAAAACTTGATGTGTGCGTGGTGTTATATATTTTTATATATATTTTAAGCCCTTTTACACTTTTTAGCCAAGTTTTAAATTTATAAAACATGGTATTTACTAACACTAAACACACATATGGGCAAGTGCACCCATCGTGGACGTAGTATAGTGTGGTAAAATATCGAGGTCGTCCAAGGACATAAGAGCTTTTAGTACCAGTTTATCCTCAACGTCTAATCAAATCAAAAGTTAGAAAAAGGTTTTAAACTAGAAAAATAAAACTAACTAAAATCCTGAAAATAAAAAATAAAAGTAAAAACAGATAGACAAGATGAATCACTTGGATCCGACTTGTGTGTAGTGTAACCTTTGATTATTTTCGCACTTTTGCACTGTTTAAGAGATTATCTTAGTTATTGTAGTAGGCTCCTCTTTTGAAGGTGACGTTACCCTCAACCCAGTAGTTTGAGTCAGCAAGGATACAATCCTAAAGGGTCGGAATATTGAAAGATAAATAATTAAGTTATTAATGCATAATGTGGTAGGCCCCTCTTTTGAAGGTAACGTTACCCTCGGCTAAGTAGTCTGAGTCAGTAGGGATACAGTCCTAAGTAGCCGGGTTAAAGTTTTAATAGTAGTTTAACTTATGAGGGGATCAAAGAGTTTGGACCCCCGCCATCCAATACTGGTTGGTATTGAAGGGGGTCCTACTAAATTTGACCCAGGTCCTTTGCAGGATCTATACACTGAACAATGGCAAGACTCTTACCAAACCGTTCCCTTAACCCCCGACTAGGTAGCCAACATATCTCCATATAGACCGTGGAGATATGAATGGTGAAAATCTTTTATTTTATATAGACAGTAAAATAATGCCAAGACACCACGGACAAACGATAAGGAAGAATCACCTTCAACATAAGAAACTAGTTATTAAAGTCATTAATACATAACCAAATAAAAAGTGTGAAAAGATTAAAAATAAAAAGTATTACATTAAACACTTGTCTTCACCAAGTGATGTAAGAGACTTAGGCAAACATGGCCTTTGATTGTCAAGAACTCTTACGATCAATCTTGGATCCCGAGACGACTCACACACTCTATGATGGACAATGGATGATGGTGGTGGATGATGGTGTTGTGATGGTGGTGGGTGGTGGGTGAAGTGTGAGAGAGATGGTGTGCCAAGGGATGAGTTGCAAGTGTTCCAAGCACTCCTATTTATAGGCTGAACAGAAGCTCGGGCACGGCCCCGTGTCCATCCTCCTCTCTTTCTTCATTAAATGCAGTTTGTCTGCATTAGTTGACCACGCCCCCATGTCCGCTGGGTACGACCCCGTGTGCAGAAGCGTATCTGTACTATCAAGATTTCCCTAGATCCTGCGAATCTTAGAGTTGACCAGGGCCCCGTGCCCGCTGAGCACGACCCCGTGGTGGGCGATGGAAGCTTCTACAGCTTTGTCTTTTCTGCTGACACTTGGGCACGCCCCCGTGCTCACTGAGCACGGGGCGTGTTCAGCCTTCTGTTCTCTTATTTTGCTTGGGAAGATGCTGTCGGGGAGGTCGGGCATGCCACGTTTGTTCCTTTTCTTATATTTATGTTAGATTTAGCTGCCTTTTTGCTTCTTTTGTTTATTTGAGCTCATTTAATCCTGAAAATACAAAAGGAAGACAAAAGCACACTCTTTCCAACATTTGTAGGATCGTGTTCCGACTCGAATGAGTCGATCAGAAGATTTTTTACCCAAAACAAGAGGCAAAAACTAATGTTTCGGTGCAATCTCAGCCGTATTCACTTTAAATTGTTGTTTTTATTGATATGCAATCCAATTACAAGCCTGACAACACTTTGGTAGCACTTCGTGGCTCACCGGAAGACAACACACACTAGAACTATGATTTCGCTCCAAATGACATGACTATATATAGATGTTCTAATTCCGCTCGAACGTACAAGCGGAATCACAACAAACATCTCGAGCGAAATCAGACTTTAACATGTAAGAGCGGAATCACCTCCAATGACAGATTTCTTGGATTCCGTGCTCTGTTCTAGCCTATTCGATACAAGACGTAGGCGACAGACGGATGCACCAACAAACTCCCCCTCGGATGTTGACGGAATCTTCAGTGTCGAGTCTTTGGTTGTCAAACCTTCAGTCTTTATCAGTCTTCGAGCTTTTCTCTGAAATGTTCTCCATTGTAAGCATCATCAAACTCCATCTTCTCTCTTTAATCTCTATTACGCAAATGCAGTTCCAGGATCAGCACTGGCTCTAACTGCTTTCTCATCTTTGCTTTCAGACTCCCCCTCTCAATTTGTTGTGATCGTAGTCTGGAATTCACACATTCATGATCATTTCCTAGCTCTTATCCTGCAAAACTCTACCCAACACATAAGTTTCTTCAAAGATTACATATTTAAACTTTAGAAACTTTTATAAGAAACATTCAATAATGATTTATATTCTATGAAAACCACTTATAAACATAACATCTTCATACACTTTCTCCCAAACCTGTTCTTCATGTTTAGCACTTGGAATTTCGAAGATCAGCTTTTTAACACCAGTTTGTCGAAAATCTTTTTGAATTTTTTTTTAATATAAAGAAATGAATATGCAGTAAAGAAACTATTTACAGACAGTATTTTTGTGAGTTCGTGCAAGAGGATCATATCAGTTTTTGAGACATATCACTAACACCGTTAAGCTTAATTTCATTTTAAGTTTTAAACAATTCACCTAGATTGTCAGTATGTTTGTCCACTTAAATTTTCACACACAGTTCAAACGTTTTGAGATACGCTATTAGTGTTTTAATGACTTAAACTTATCCGCGTGTCCCACCACTTGAATATACTCCCGTATCCAGATCCCAATATTCAATCTTACAGGTGAATATACCACAGATGATATCTGTAAAAAGGGTTAAATTACGAGGGCCGTGAGAGCTCAGGTCGATACTTCCGTATACGCAGAGAGATGACGGCTTCGACTTTTGGTGTGTCCCCTTTAGAGGATCTTTTCTTCAACAACAATGATTATCAATTTTATTGTTTAATATTTTTGCTGAGGGCTTTTGCTGTATTTCAAGCATTTTGCAGAAAGTATTATACGGGGACTAGGTCAGAATTTCCATTCAGCAGAAGTCCCGGTATAATACCCAGATATCACTGAGTATAAAGACCTAGTATCTCAGAAAGAGGGACCTTTCAAACAAGATTTCGGGGGTTACCCATATATCCAAGAAGTTGTTCCCCACGAGATAAGCAAGTTTAAAATTTAGGTTTATATCTCGTTGACGTGATGTCGTGGGTCACGCAAATTTAATCCCCAAACAACTGTAGTGAGTGGTAGTAGGGTATCGAACTCAGGGAGTATGTGGAAGATGTGTCGATTATATAGCTTTGTACTTAACTAATTATTAGACTAAATTGCAGAAAATTAAAATTCAAGAGTTTGGATTGTTGTTTTAGAAAACTAAATTAAAAACTAATTCAAATCAAAGTTGGTTGTAAAACAATTAGGAGAGAACAATGATCACCTTAGGTTTCAGTTTCTTTAAACAATTGTGTGTAATTCCAACTAGAAAGAGTTACATAGACATAACTCGTGTATATGTGATTCAAGTGATAAAAGGGAACAAAGTACTCGGATTAGATAAACGCGAGGTTGTTTCCCGATGACCTATTAATCAATAACCAACCCTAACCCTTCCCGTGATATCTCGATTGCCAACGGCACCAAGAACGTACGATTAAGACTAGAAATTGCAATATTGATTAACAAACTACAAACAATCAAACATACACCATGACATTCAAGCAACGCAAGATATCATTCTAGAAATGCAGAAATTAAACACACAAAAGTTCAAGAAACATTCACCTAAGATGATCACCGAAGAGTTTAGCCGGACATGGCTCGGTGAATCATCATCAACATCAAACTATTGTTCATACGAATCAAGAAAACAAACCGAATGATAGAAATTGTTCACAAACCAAGCCACAAGCCAAAAATCGCCCCTATGCTGTCCTAGAACCGTCCAATGATGAGAGATATGAAAAGACACTCAAAAACCAACTTAAAAACGGCAGTTACAACTTTGGATCGCAGACTCCACCGTAAATTACGGCATCACCGTAATTTACGGTGAGCATAAAAATGTTACGGTGAGAATCATCTGTGTTACGGTGGGATCTTTTTGTTTTTCAGGTCCACCGTAAATTACGGTGGGACCGTAATTTACGGTGATGACCTGAGTTTTCTTCTTTCTTTCGTCTCTTGTTCCACTCTCGACCCGTTCTTCACCAAAGCCTCCAAAGCTGCGTTTGATCCATCTTTTAGCTCCTAAATCGCACCTGAAACATAAGCATCGTAGTTATCTAATTCAAGATAATTACACGATTAAATGGAGGATTATTTCATCTTTTAACATGCTTAAGGGTTGTCCAAAGGACCACCCGTCACATCCCCACACTTAACCGTTGCTTGTCCCAAGCAACTCATCAACATGATTTCAAAACAAGTGATCAAATCAAACCAAGCAAAGCATGCAATTTCTTTACCAACCCCTTTTTAACACCCAAACAATGCACCCCTCTCAAATTCTCTCCTCTCGGCTACAAGTGAAAACTAGCAAAGATAAGCTAGACACACACTAGGCAAACGGGTGGTTGCACAATCATAAGCTTGTACCTGAATCGATCATTCTCCTAAAACGGGTCAAACATGAATGCAAATCAAAGGGACTTCAAGGTTGTAGCGTGGCTAGGTGTATAGGTAGGAAATGGAATATATATGAGTAGCGAAAATTCGACCCGGTCTTTTTATTACAAACACAAAAACCAACTAACAAATACGCACTACTATATACAAGACAATTAAGCCCCCTTTTTTTTCTTTTTCTTATTGCTTTTCTTTTTTTTTTTTAAGCAACCATACGATAACACATTAACCATAACTACTTCAAACTCACAAAACTACTAATTCTATCACTAACACTATAAGACCGGGTCAAATTTGGGTAAATTTTCAAGTAAGTAGCTAGGGGAAACAAATGATAAGCTTTAAAGGCACAAAATGGGCAACTAAATGACCAAACCCCCGCCCCTCTCACTACCATGCTCATATATATAACTTATGAGGTCCAACCCCCCAAATCCCACACTCGCTCACACCAACGACGAGGCTACCTAATGCCCTTATCCTTTCTACATTCATGTTTAACTAAGGATTCAAATCGCATTCAAGCACAAGTTCTAACGCACCCCCGCCCGTAGCCACTCTCATCAAAGATTATTTATGTACACGTGTGGCTACAACTCTCACCAAGAATGAAAAAGGTGTCAAGGGTTGCCGGTGCATCAACTTGGGGTTAAATTAGGGCGTCAAGATTTCACATTATTTTGCTTGGCTTAAAATTTTTCAAAAATCTTCAAAAATTTCCCCCCATCCCCACTTGGGATACATTGACCCCAATGTATGGCTTTGGGAGGCTTTGATCACTAACCCAATCAACATCCACAAAAGCTTCTTTTCTCAAACCCCAAATTTCTTTTTGTATTTTTTTCATTTTATATTTTTTATGTTTTTTTTTCTTTTAAACACGACACCACCAACAAACACCAACCCAACAATCAATCACATGATCAAACACCACCCATCCTCCCAACCATAATCAACATAAACCAACAAATATGTACAAACTATACACAAGAGAGAATACCACCTGATCAATAGTAGCGCGGTCCTGGAGGTCCAAAGATGGATGACATCATATCATTCCACTCTCCAAATCCGAATGCGCCGCTACTGCTTCCCTCTTGTTGTTGTGGTCCCTCCTGTTGCCTTGGGTCAAGCCACTGAGAATGGTGGAGTGGTGGGGTCGGATATGAAATGCTACCATCATAAGGCGGCAATGAGGCATAATCCACATGTTGTGGATCCTCAACCACCGGCCTTCCGGCATGCCAATCCGCATGCATCCGCCTCATTTGATCATCATGATATCTATTATTAGCATCCACCTCTCGAGAGTATGCGTGGGTACGGTTCCATGACTCATTGCGATCGAAGCTATGTTTTAACGACCGCTCTATGCTTGCACTATTCCTCGTGTTTTGATCATACAACGTCCTCTCCGGCCCCGACCATGTATCAAAAATAGATGCCGGCGGACGTTGACTTTCGATCACCTCTTGCATTGAACCACTATAAGCCCACCCCGGCTCATAAGGTTGTTGCGCATAGTCGTAGAACATACCACCGTGACCTCCAAGCACTATAAGCCCACCCCGGCTCATAAGGTTGTTCACCACTTTCATCCTTGACTACTTGAATGCCGGCCTTCTTAGGCACAACTTGGGTGGGACTCACCCAAGCACTATCCGAAATCGGATAGATGATTCCCGCATCCAACCATTTAATTACCTCTTTTTTTACTACCTCCCTTAGGTTCGGATTCAACCGCCTTTGAGCCTCTCGTGTCGGTTTGGCATCTTCGGTTGTGATAATTTTATGCATGACGATGGATGGACTAATTCCTTTGAGGTCGGCAATCGTCCATCCAATAGCACCCTTATTCGCTTTTAACACCTCCATCAACGCTTGCTCTTGTGCCAACTCCAAATTAGAGGCAATAATGACCGGTAAAGTGTCATTATCCCCTAAAAATACATATTTCAAATGGCTAGGCAAGTCCTTGAGCTCCAACTTTGGTGGTTCCTCCAATGATGGTTTTGTACCCGAATCGATCTCCACCGGTAGGCCCTCGAATTGGTGGGTCCATGGTGGTCTACCTTCTTTCATTGCCATAGCATCTTGTGCTTCCTCTTCAACCCGTAGTGCATAAGCATGTACCTGTTCAGAAAAATCACACAGGCAAATATCCAAACCATCCTCCTCATACTCATGCGGGTTGCATCCATCTACTATGTCTGCCATGAAACACTCATCAACACCGTTAGCATTAGAATTGTTAGTAAAAACATTCAAACGCATTTTTCGATTTCCAAACGCCATATCAACTGTACCAAATCTACAATCAATAATAGCATGTGCGGTGCTTAAAAATGGCCGACCCAAAATTATATTTTGTTGTTGTTTAGGGTCCGCCGATGAGTAATCCAAAACTAAGAAGTCCACCGGGTAATAAAACTCATCAATTTTCACAATAACATTTTGAACCATACCCCGAGGCAACTTATGAGACAAATCGGCCAAAACAACCGTCGTCTCCACCCTTGCTAATGGACCAAAGTCATATTGGTCGTATAAGCCCCCCGGTAAAATGCTAACTCCGGCTCCGAGATCTAGCAACGCCTTAGCCATTTGAAAATTACCCACTTGTACATTAATCAATGGCGTGCCCGGATCTTGGAGCTTAGGAGGAAGCTCCCCATTCAACACCGCACTCACTTGCCCGGTCAAATCCACCCGCTTAGGCACTTTCTTTTTGTTTTGCCTTTTTTGTGTACATAATTCTTTTAAGAATTTTGCATAAGCGGGGACTTGTTTTATTGCATCGAGGAGTGGGAGATTTATTTTTACTTGTTTGAACATATCCCACATCTCCTCTTTTCGAGGACCTCTCGACACAATAAAATTTTTCTTTCCCGGGTCAAGTAGGGCCGATGGAAATGGAACTTGACTCGGTTCACCCTCAACTTTTTCATTCTTTTCACTTTCACCCAAACCCGGTTTTTTATTAATTGTTTCTTTTGGTTTAACCGGTGAAAGTTCATCATCACTTTCAATTCCCGTGATATCCTCAACCACCCCCTCAACCAATTCGGATGACAAATTGGCTTTAAATTCTTTCCCACTTCTTAAAACACTAACATGATTAATATTAACATTACCTCGTGACGAACCATGTGAAGGGTTTACCTTAGTGTCGCTTGGAAGTTGACCCTTTCCTTTCTTCAATTCCGCCACATCAGTTGCTAATTGACCCATTTGGGTTGTTAGTGATTGGATGCTTTTATCACGAACCTCATCTTTTTGCATTCGCACTTCATCAAGTTGGTTCCGTTTTTTGCATCTCCATTTGCATGCTCTTTAGCATCTCCATCACCTCGTTTCCACCCGAAAGCCCCCCTTGTTCTTGACCCGTTTGGTATTGCTTTTGATAACCTTGGTTATTTCCGCCTCGGTACCCACCTTGGTTATTGTAAGATGGCCGTGAACCAAAATTACCTTGGCTACCTTGAAAATTTGGGTTCGCTTGATTTGAAGGGTTCCCATATCTAAAGTTCGGATGGTTCCTCAATCCGGGGTGGTAGGTATTAGAATTCATGTTGTTGTAGTTCCTACCACCTCCTCCTTGACCTTGACCTTGAACCGCATGGACTTCCTCGTATTGCCCTTCCAACATCCCTTGGCAATTTTCAGCCGCATGACCTATTTCATTACACAAAGCACAAACATTATATATTTGGTTAGTGGTTTGAACATTACCATCATCTATGGCGTGCACTTACGGTCGGGTGGTGGTCGGTCGGGCTCTTCTCGAGGCTTGAGCTTTCCTCTTTGATGTAGTTGCCATGCTTTCCAAGAACTCCCAATCTTCATTCTCATAGTTTGTTCCAAAAGTCCCACCGGTGATAGACATCAAATCGCGTGCGTCTTCGGCACTCAACCCCTCATGAAAAGCATTCATTAACTCCCACAATTCGATTCCATGGTGAGGGCAATTCTTTATCATCATATTGAATCGTTCGAACGCTTCATGGAACATCTCACCATGTTGTTGTTGGAAGCTCCTCAACCCCTTTCTAGCATCATTAGTCTTTTGGGCGGTATAGAATTCGTCTAAGAAAGTTTGTTGCATTTCCCCCCAAGTGTAAATAGATGCCGAAGGCAAAGTGTAGAACCACTTCTTTGCCTTATCCTCCAAAGAAAACTGAAATAAGACCAACTTGACTTCATCGGCCGAAAAACCTTGACTCCCAAAAGTGTTGCAAATTGAGTCATAGGCCTCTAGATGGAAATACGGCTCCTCCGTTGCTAACCCTTTGTACTTCGGTAAACTTTGCAACGAGTTTGTTCTTACTTCAAAAGTTCTCCCTTGGTTGTTGTGAGGGATAACCACCGGTGAAGGGTTTTGAGTAATGATTGGCCTGAAATGTGCCTCTATTCCCCTTGCTTGTTCCCTAAGATGCCTTCTTGGAACACCCAATCGACCCCTTGGACGAATAGGACCCATTGGTCTTGGCATAGGCCCTTGTGGTGCAATTGGTTGTTGGGGCATCGGTGGGTATTGAATCGGCCTTTGAAATTGTGGTTGTACATGTTGTGGCCGAACTTGTTGCAATGGAATAGGTTGTTGTATTGGTGGCCCTTGTGGTCTTGGCCGAATGTGTTGTGGTATAATTTGTTGTTGTGGCATTCCACCAACACTTGCCATCCCTTGAGATTGACTTTGCAAATACCCAAACTCCCCTTGATCACCATAACCTCCATAACCGTACCCATCATCTTCATAACCCTCATAATCTTCAAATCCCTCATCATAACCATCTCCTTGAATTCCCGAGGTCTGCCCAAATGGGATGGTCGAATACTGAAAGCCCGACTGTTGTTGTTGTGGTCTAAAAGATGAAGTAGTATGCACGATAGTTGAATTGGGTGCAATTGTGAAGGTGGATGATGATTGACCCGTAGTTGGGGGAAAGAAGTGAGATAATGGTGGGATTGTGGTGGATGGATCGTAGGTGATAGTAGGCTCAGTTTGAGTGGTGATTGGTTGGGTGACATTGGATGGTGTAAATTCAGCAGTGGTATTAGGTAATGTAGTGTTTGGTGATGGTTGGGTGGAAGTAGGTATAAAGGATGAAGATGATTGACTGGTTGTAGGTGGAATTTGAGAATCAGCCATTATGTTTCTCGGTGTAATGGGTGAAGTGGGTGAACCAATGATTTTGTTTTCTCGCACTAAAACTCGGTTTTGTCGTAGCGTTCTTTCAATTTCCGGATCAAACGATAGTGGTGATGACCTGTGAGAGCCTCTAGTATGCATACACCTGAAGTACCTGCACACTAAACACAACCAGCGTAAACCCGAAAATAACAAACAAAACTATTAAACTAACACACGTTGCGCACTACTCCCCGGCAACGGCGCCAAAATTTGACGTGATGTCGTGGGTCACGCAAATTTAATCCCCAAACAACTGTAGTGAGTGGTAGTAGGGTATCGAACTCAGGGAGTATGTGGAAGATGTGTCGATTATATAGCTTTGTACTTAACTAATTATTAGACTAAATTGCAGAAAATTAAAATTCAAGAGTTTGGATTGTTGTTTTAGAAAACTAAATTAAAAACTAATTCAAATCAAAGTTGGTTGTAAAACAATTAGGAGAGAACAATGATCACCTTAGGTTTCAGTTTCTTTAAACAATTGTGTGTAATTCCAACTAGAAAGAGTTACATAGACATAACTCGTGTATATGTGATTCAAGTGATAAAAGGGAACAAAGTACTCGGATTAGATAAACGCGAGGTTGTTTCCCGATGACCTATTAATCAATAACCAACCCTAACCCTTCCCGTGATATCTCGATTGCCAACGGCACCAAGAACGTACGATTAAGACTAGAAATTGCAATATTGATTAACAAACTACAAACAATCAAACATACACCATGACATTCAAGCAACGCAAGATATCATTCTAGAAATGCAGAAATTAAACACACAAAAGTTCAAGAAACATTCACCTAAGATGATCACCGAAGAGTTTAGCCGGACATGGCTCGGTGAATCATCATCAACATCAAACTATTGTTCATACGAATCAAGAAAACAAACCGAATGATAGAAATTGTTCACAAACCAAGCCACAAGCCAAAAATCGCCCCTATGCTGTCCTAGAACCGTCCAATGATGAGAGATATGAAAAGACACTCAAAAACCAACTTAAAAACGGCAGTTACAACTTTGGATCGCAGACTCCACCGTAAATTACGGCATCACCGTAATTTACGGTGAGCATAAAAATGTTACGGTGAGAATCATCTGTGTTACGGTGGGATCTTTTTGTTTTTCAGGTCCACCGTAAATTACGGTGGGACCGTAATTTACGGTGATGACCTGAGTTTTCTTCTTTCTTTCGTCTCTTGTTCCACTCTCGACCCGTTCTTCACCAAAGCCTCCAAAGCTGCGTTTGATCCATCTTTTAGCTCCTAAATCGCACCTGAAACATAAGCATCGTAGTTATCTAATTCAAGATAATTACACGATTAAATGGAGGATTATTTCATCTTTTAACATGCTTAAGGGTTGTCCAAAGGACCACCCGTCACTCGTCACAATTTACTAAATGTGTAAAAACCTACTGACACATCCACAGTGAGATTGTTTATCACATTTTGACTTTACATTAGTTAGCATGTTGTGATAGTCCGCTGATGTACTATCATTTCCTCTTTTATGCAACAAAACTCGTTTTTCATTTTATCATGTTTTTGGCTTTTTCAGATTTTCTAATGTTTTTGGATTTTCTGAAAATTTCTTACTCCCCCTAAAATTCAAAAACATTTAATGAAATTGAAAACAAACTGTACAGAACATGACAACTGATATGAATCGCCTCAATTCTCCATCCTACTTGGCATAAACAATCAGAACTCCCCCTCATAACAAACTATTTTCCCATTAAGATTTCAAAACACATAAGTTTGTTTTAATCCAAATGGTTTTTCCAGAAAATAATTCTTGTTGATTTTACCATTTGTAGGTTTGGGGTCATTTCATCACATTGTTTACCAATCTTTTGAATGATAGTTAAATCAATTTCAACTTAATGACCTTGATTAACCACTTGTAGGATCGATGATTGAAAACACTTGTAATATCAACTATCAATCATTTTCAACCTATTACCATCTGATGGTTGAATTCTCAAAGTGCCGATTCCTACTCCACACTTACCAACCTGGGAGTTCCTGCAATTCACACTTCTCAAAACAAATTTTACAAACATTTTCAAGAATGATGCCGATTCATGCTCCGCGATTACCAACTTGGGAGCTCCGGCAAGTCAGGTTTCTATTCAACGAAGAATATGTCCACCCAAGCCTGACCAGCCTTGGGTGTAACCTTTTCAATCTCATTTGGGGTTATATCATTCCTTTTGGCTTGATAAAACTCTTTCACCCCTTTAGCTTTTCCCTCAATCATCTTTCCAAAAATATTTTTCACAGCAGGGTTAAAAGCTTTTTCAATATCCAATTCTCTCTTTTTAGGAAAGAATTGGTTTGAAATTTCTACTTTTCCGACTTTAGATTTCAAATTTTTAACACTTAGTGGCGGAAAATTCACATCATCCACTATCGGAACTTTTTTTTCATCTTTCACAACAACCTGCGACTCCTCTGTCTTTGTGGAGACAAATTAATTACCAGAACTATTTCCTGAACCCTTAACAACCCATTTTTGATTTTTCAAATTATCTTTTCTTTTTAAGGCATTCTTTGAACATTCTCCCACTTCAAAGGTTGAATTTTCAAAGCCTGTAAAATTTTTGTTTGTAAGTTCAGTTTTCTTAACAATTTTCTCTTTCAGTTTACCAGAGACTTCCTGTTTTGGTTTGAATGTTTTAGGACAGTTTCTAGCAATGTGCCCAACAGTTTTGCACTGAAAACAGGTTCTTGTTTCTGTCTTTTTCTGAACAACATTCTTTTTCAGCTCTTCTTGCTTCTTGGCAAGGAATTCTTGATTCGTCTGATTCCTGAAAGCTTGCTCTTTCTCAACCTCTGTCGTTTTTTTCTGAAACAAACATAGTTTTTGGTTTATAAACTTTTTCATTTTTATAATTTTTCGGTTGATTAAATCCAAGACCTTTCTTTTTGAAATTACGATTATGGTTTGGTTTCTTTTGGAAACTATAACCACAATTGTAACCCATTTTCTTGTTAATTCTTTGTTGGTCTCTTGAAGTGTATTGTTTAGATTTTCCAGAAAGATTTAAATCTTTTATTTTAGAAATATTAATTTCTGTGATTTTGAAAACCTTTTTTATCATATCAAATCTAACACTTCTTATTGGAAAAATCTCATCAGAATATAACTTGTCAGAATCTTTCAAAGTATATGCTACTTTGATCAGTTCGTCATTCAAATTAGATTTTGATAGAAAAAATTCTTTATCATAAACCCGTTTGTCCTTTTTGATTGTTGGCTTTGACGCATCGGACTCAGACTTTAACTCAGGTTTGAACTCCGTTTTTGACTCCTCACTGTCATCTTTATCTAACACCTGATCGACCACACTTTTTATCAACTTTGACTCATGATCAGTGTCGAACGACGTGTACGTGACATTAATATTTTCCGGTAAGTTATCCGACGTCCCAGACTCCCATTGTAAGTTAATTGCCTTTTTGACTCTTTCGGAATTTGGATTTCGAGGAGAATATCCATTTTCGACCGGGGGCGGACATCTATTGTAGACCACACTTGATTTCTTACCAGAAATTTTTACTTCATCCTCGTCTTTTGTCACGGATTTCTTTTCTTCTGAAGTCTTTTCTTCTTCAAACATCTTCAATTCTTCCACAATCGGATAAATCCTGTCAACAACATAAGTAGAACATGAGTAACTTTTTAATAAATTGTTAACACATTCAGTTTCAATTCTTTGTGTTGCCAATTTCAATTCTAACTCAGCACACTTCTTTGTGTAGAAATTGACATCATCAAGTTGTCTCATGTGTCACACCCCGATTTTCGGTTTGTGCGGAAGCGTATGGCGAGGTGTGACGAGAGCGGCAATCGTTACAATCAATCGAGTAAACAACATATTTGAAACATAAAAGATGTTCATCCATACATTTGATTCAAAACCATAATTTACATTACATATGTCTTGTTTGAAACTTGAAACAACAACAACTTTAACTACATTATTCAAAGTTCAAAACATAACACTAAAAACGGATGACATCACAAAAGCTTGCGTTCTTGATACCCACTTGAACATATTTTCCCAAAGCCGTCCACTAATCTCCTGTAATACATGTTAATTTTGAAAACGTCAACAAAAGTTGAGTGAATTCATGTTATTTTGTTTTTGCATCAAATGAGTCTCCAAAACATTTGAAGTAATAAAATTCGTTTTTGTATAGTATGATAAAAAAATTGTATGATCATTAGTGTGTTGCAAGGACACTAATATGTATGCCGAATAGGAGGCAACCAAACCTTGACAATTTATCGTGTGTGTCAACGACACTAGTTTGGACACAAAGGCACTCTTGACGATCGTGGTTATCGTTGTCGTTAAGAGTGGGGCTTGCCAAAACCCAAATAGATCTATCCGTTTGTTCCTCGGTACTTGTTTATTCATTAATGGCCCCTTTATTTTAAACACCTATCCGCATGTGATCAAAATAGTTTCATTGTATTATCATACTATTTGTAACATGTATACATCCCCGAAGTTTAAAACTATAAACATTCAAAGTAAAAGGGGAAAACATGAACTCACAGATTTGCGTTCCGTGCAAATCTCTATTCGATTCCTTGTTCGCGGTTCGTTTCTCGACCTACAAGTGTTCTAATCTAGTTAGACACTTAGGTTTGTTTTTGTGTATCATACAAATATTCTATCTTGTATTTTGTTTTTGTGTTTTCATATATATATATAACTTCCTTGTATATATACATTTATTTTATTTTATTTGTGTTTGAATGGGCTTAATTTATGTTTTAGAATTTAAGTCCATTTTGGGTATTTGGTGCTTATGGGCCTAGCCTAAATAACTTTGTTTAAAAATATGGGTCAAACCCAAATTAATTTATAGGAGTGGGCCTTAGCCCAAAACATTTTATAAAGGTAGGCCTAGCCCAATTTAGTTTATAGTTGTGGACTTAGCCCAAGTATTTTGTAAAGTGGGCTTTAGCCCAATTTTGACTAAAAATACATTTTAGTCCATTGTTTTGTAAAAGTGGGCCTAGCCCAAATTTTGTTTATGAGAAATGGGCATTAGCCCAATTTTAATTTATAGACCACTTTTTAAACTACATAATTTTTGGGCTAGTAAATAAAATAAAAAAAAATAATAATAATAGTAATACTTGTATTTTTATAAAAATCTAATTTTTATAAAAATTGTTACTTATGCCATTGTTGAACATTTTAGTGCATAAACTTGTGTGACGGTTCGTATTTTATTCTAGTCATTTACTACTTGTCGGTTTTATTTATTCGTATCATTTTTCCCGTTTGTGTTGTCCGTCACGTTTTACCATTTGCTTTGTTTGTGCCATTTTTGTTTGTCCAAAAGTCCATATAGTCCAATAGTGTCCGAATTTGTCCATTTGTGTTTTCGTGTCCAAGGATGGACATTTTATTTCATTTTCAAGTTTATATATATTTTATTGTAATTTTTAGGGATGTGTAATAATTTTGCATTTGTTCCTACTAGAACTAACATATGATGTACACATCAAAATATATAAACTTATGATACTTGATGAATATTTTTGTAAGTACACATTTTATCCAAAAATATATACTTGTCATTTTTATTTAGAAATCTTTTTATAAAACATGGATTTATGACTTTGTCTAAAATTTGTTTAACCATGTTTAAAGACTCCAAATAATTGTTTTAGTAACAAACTTCTTTGTTTAACAACTTTTAACACATCACAAAATTTATAAAAATTTTGCCATAGTTTTGTTTGAAATATGGATTTTCCCCAAGTTTATACAAAACTTGTTTTCAAATTATTTCAATACAAATCATCATCAAGTATCAATATCTATCAAAATTTGTCAACAAAAGTAGCATGAACATGATATTGTTCTTAACTTTCCTAAAAAGGAAACTTTATTCCTTATTTTTGCCAAAAATTTGTAAAACGGGATTTTATGAAAAACTCTTGTTTTAGATGTCTTACAAAGTCATTTGAAGCATAAACATGTATTCAAAATATTTACTACTAACATATTTCTTGCTTTTGATTCTTTCCAGAAATGGAAACTTTATTCAACAAATTTTTCAAAAATTTATTTTCTTATTTTTAAATGGTTTTTCACATTTTACTAGCATGCATGTTCATCAAAAACTCATGTTCATCACTTTGTTGATGAATCTTGGTTGATCCTACATGCATGTATGTAGATCATCTTTTGAGTAAGAATAACCAAGATTCAAGTTTATTAGTCTAGATTTCTCCAAGTTCATCTCATAATCATAGAAAAATCATGGTTAAAAATAATGATTTTTAGTTGTTTCTTGTTGTTTTTCATATGTGATTATGATGAACTTGTAAAAGAAATCAAAATAGAAGTGAAGTTAGTATGATGTTCTTACAATTTTTGCTAGGAAAATATGGATGAAGATGAGAAAATAAGATTATCCAAGGTTCCTAGTGCTTCTTCAAGTCTTGAACCCTTTTTGAATCATCCATGCATGCTTGAAATAGAGTTCTTGAGTTTGAAAAAGATGAATATGGTAGTAACTTGGTTTGGCCGATTTTTTTGAAGAGAGAGAGGAAGTTGGTATTTTGTTTGATGGTTTTTGAGAATATGGAAAGAAGATAGTGTGTAAAAATCAATTAAGATCTTTGGAAAGCACACTAATCATTCTTTAAAGCTTCCAACACAACAAAAGAAATGAGTAGGCTAAAAAGGGGGACCCACATTTCGAAAATCAGCCATGGGGAAGGGATTTATGGCTGAATTTTTATTAATAATATTGCCTAAACTATAAACTTTAAGCATTTTAATAACTTTGATAATTTATATAAAAATATCTACAACGTTTTAAGCTCTAATATTTTAAAGTAATGTGACACTAGGTAAAACTAGTTCACCAAAATTTTTAGTTTGCAATTCGGGTGAAAAAGTCGGTTCGGGTCCTGTACCGGGTTAAATACTGACACCGTGTTTCGTTTGGATAATACATAACAAAAATTATTTTTTTTTGCACATGTTTTATTATCCAAATAATTAATCCAACTTTTTGGACTAAAAATTTTATTATTTTTGACACGGTTCCGGTACCGGCTTTGCTGACTGGCAGTTACTGAACTAGCCGTGTAGCTTAACGCAATAAGATTTGATTGCGGATTTTGTGTCGTTTTTAATACCCATTATATTATTTATGTCAAATAATATTTATTTTTGGGTTTTTCGGACAGTTACTGTTTCGTTCTGCGGAATGCTGTACATTTCCGTAGGATTGCTGTATTATTTTGCGGACTTGGACAAATTGATTTTTAATTGGAATTTTGTAAATAATTAGACACATAATATTTTTGGACAAAGCTTTTTATAGAATATTTGTGTAGACATAACTGTATGTCTTGTTTTCATTGTGTCAGACTGTACCGCGACTAGTACTGACAAGTATCGTTTATTCGCGTTCCTATTGTTAGTCTAGGATATTGTTTCTAATCGCAACGGATTCGTTATCATACTTCACTATGATTTTAGTAATTCCTAGACTCTCAAGACTTTAATTAATTAAAATTAAGTCAAATACGCGAAAATAATAGTCGAAATAGTTGTTCAAGTTGTACGGAATTACCGGAATTTTGCCGTTTGTCACATTCTCCCCCTGTTAAGGAAAATTTCGTCCCGAAATTTTTAAATCTGCGTCCCTTCTTAGTTGAGACTTTCTTAAACAAATGAGGGTACTTCTTTTTGATTTCATCTTTTCGTTCCCATGTGAACTCGGGTCCTCGTTTCGAGTTCCATCGGACTTTGATTAGTTTGATTCGACTTCTCCTTGTTTTGTGAATCTTTGAATCTAGAACCTCAACTGGTTCTTCGATGAAATGGAGTTTGTTGTCTACATGGATTTCGTCCGGGGGAATAATAAGTGATTCATTCGAAAGACACTTTTTCAAATTCGACACATGAAAAGTGTCGTGAACGTTACTGAGTGATTCAGGCAGCTTTAACTTGTATGCGACGTTTCCAATCTTTTCCAAAATCTCATAAGGTCCTATGTATCTCGGGCTAAGCTTCGCATGCTTACCGAATCTAGCTACGCCTTTCCATGGCGAGACTTTTAGCAACACCTTGTCTCCAACCTCAAAGGACAACGGTTTGCGGCGTCTGTCCGCGTAGCTCTTCTGTCTGTCTCGAGCCGCCTTGATACGGTCTCGAATTTTGAATATTTTATCGGTAGTTTCTTGAACTAACTCAGGACCTAATATTTGTTTGTCACCTAGTTCTGCCCAGCATAGCGGAGATCGACACTTACGGCCATATAATGCTTCGAATGGTGCGGCTTTAATACTCGTGTGATAACTGTTATTGTATGAGAACTCCACTAATGGCAAGTGAGTATCCCAATTTCCACCTAAGTCCATCACACAAGCACGCAACATATCTTCTAAAGTTTGAATTGTGCGTTCACTTTGGCCGTCAGTTTGGGGATGAAAGGCCGTGCTCAAATTTAATTGGGATCCAAAGGCCTTTTGAAAAGACTGCCAAATCCTTGATATAAAACGACCGTCTCGGTCAGATATTATCGACAAAGGTACACCATGTCTTGCTACAATTTCTCTGAGATAGATTTTAGCTAACTTCTCAGTACTATATTTCTCACAGATAGGTAAGAAGTGAGCTGACTTGGTTAATCGGTCGACGATTACCCAAATCATGTCGTTACCACGAGAAGTCCTGGGTAATTTAGTTACGAAATCCATAGAAATATGCTCCCATTTCCAATTAGGGATTTCGGGTTGTTGTAGCAATCCAGAAGGTTTTTGGTACTCGGCCTTAACTTTAGCACATGTTAGACATTTTCCAACATATGTCGCAATATCACCTTTGATATTAGGCCACCAATAAAATTCCTTGAGATCGTGATACATCTTATCTGTTCCAGGATGTATCGAATACTTGGATTTATGAGCCTCGTCAAGAATTAGGTCTCGAAGACCACCAAAACGAGGAATCCAAATTCTATTCATGAAATATAAGGCTCCGTTCTCTTTCGACTCAAATTGTTCTTCCATACCTCTAAGCATTTCTGCTTTGATATTTTCTGGTTTTAATGCTTCTTGCTGAGCATCAAGAATTCGAGAGGTAAGGTCGTTATGAATTGTAAGCCTTAAAGATCGCACACGCAAAGGTTTAACTCGTTCTTTTCGACTTAGAGCATCCGCGACAACGTTCGCTTTGCCCGGATGATATTTGATCTCACAATCGTAGTCATTCAACAATTCGACCCATCGTCTTTGGCGCATATTTAACTCTTTCTGGTTAAATATATGTTGTAGACTCTTGTGATCCGTGAATATCGTGCATTTGGTACCATAAAGGTAATGACGCCAAATTTTTAGTGCAAATACCACTGCACCTAACTCTAAGTCGTGTGTGGTATAGTTCCTTTCGTGAATCTTTAGCTGGCGTGATGCGTATGCAATAACTTTCTCCCTTTGCATCAACACGCATCCTAACCCTTGTTGTGAGGCGTCACAATAGACTACGAAATCATCCATACCGTCTGGGAGTGACAGAATTGGTGCATTACAGAGTTTTTCTTTAAGCAGTTGAAAAGCTGCTTCTTGTTTCTCTCCCCATTCAAATTTCTTATCTTTTTGAGTGAGAGAAGTGAGGGATTGTGCAATCTTCGAAAAGTTCTCAATGAACCTTCGATAATAACCGGCCAATCCTAGGAATTGACGTATTTCAGTCGGTGTCTTAGGTGCACTCCAATTCTTTATGGCCTCAATTTTCGATGGATCAACGTGTATGCCTTTCTCGTTGACTACGTGTCCGAGAAATTGAACTTCGCGAAGCCAAAATTCGCATTTGGAAAATTTCGCATACAGTTTCTCCTTTTTCAACAACTCAAGAATAATTCTAAGATGGTGCTCGTGTTCATTCTTGTTTCGTGAATATATCAATATATCATCGATAAACACTATCACGAATTTGTCAAGGTAAGGCTTGCACACTCGGTTCATTAAGTCCATGAACACCGCTGGTGCATTTGTTAAGCCAAAAGGCATAACAAGGAACTCGTAATGTCCGTAGCGAGTTCGGAATGCCGTTTTTGGAACACTTTCTTCTTGAACTCTGAGTTGATGGTATCCTGATCTCAAATCGATCTTCGAATAATAGCTTGATCCTTGAAGTTGATCGAATAGATCGTCAATCCTCGGTAATGGATACCGATTCTTGATTGTGAGTTTATTCAACTCTCGGTAATCTATGCACATCCTAAAACTTCCGTCCTTCTTCTTCACGAACAACACTGGAGCTCCCCAAGGTGAGTGGCTTGGTTTGATGAAACCTTTATCCAACAACTCTTGAAGTTGTGTGGATAATTCTTGCATTTCCGAAGGAGCTAATCGGTATGGAGACTTTGCCACAGGTGCGGCACCTGGAATTAAGTCTATTCGAAATTCGACTTGTCGTTGTGGTGGTATTCCCGGCAAGTCTTCTGGAAAGACTTCAGGGAATTCCTTCACAACCGGGATTTCCTCAAGTTTTAGCTCCTTGGCCTTCTTGTCAACAATGTGCGCTAAGAATGCTAAACATCCTTTTCGTAGGCACTTTCGGGTTTTCATACAAGAAATGATTCGTAAAGGTATTTCGTTTTTCTCACCGTGAACAAGAAGTGTTTCGTTATTAGGAAGAGGGATTCGAATGATCTTGTCGTAACATACGACTTCGGCTTGGTTGGAGGATAGCCAATCCATTCCAACTACAATATCAAAACTACCTAGTTGAACGGGCATTAGGTCAATTTTGAATTTTCGTCCTCCTAACTCTAAGGAGCATCCTTTAATAATGTTATCGGATTCAATCACCTTTCCATTCGCTAATTCGATAGTGAATGGAACATCTAGTTTAGTTGACTTTAGTCCAAGCATATCTTTAAATTCTAAAGATATAAAACTAAAATCTGCACCGGTATCAAATAAAATAGAAGCGAAATGATCGTTGACAGGAAATGTACCGGTGATTACGTTGGGATCCTGTCGCGCTTCTTTGGCTCCAACCACAAAGGCTCGTCCGCGGCCTTTGATTTCTTTCGGACAGTCTTTCTTGAAGTGTCCCATATCACCGCAATTGAAACAGCCTTGGTTTTGTCCTCGTTCATTATCGTTTCTGTTGCCTCCTTCTTTCTTAACTACCTTGTTGTTACCCCAACATTTTTCTGTGCGGTGCCCCATCTTTCCACATTTATCACACTTGATATTTCGGCAACTACCCGTGTGATGAAACCCACATCTGTTGCACTTAGGTGCATTCCCCGCATATCCTTTCGATTCTGTTTCTGCTGCTGCTACGAATGCCTTCCCCGACCTCTTTGGGGGGTTCTCCTTTTTCTTATTACCTGATTGAGATCCTTTCTTGAATTGTGAGAACTTCCGCTTATTGTCATGTGAAGTGGATTCTCCTTGTTTTTCCTTCGCTTTCTCGGTACCCTTCTTGTCAAACTTATTCATCCTCTTCGCTTCTTCAGTTAAACTAACAGAAATCGTGATGGCCTCAGTGACCGTGGTAGGATGTGAAGACGTGACCATACTCCGGATCTCGGGTGCCAATCCCCAAATATACCTTTCAACTCGTTTAAACTCTGGAGTTACCATGTACAGAACTACTCGTGAAAGGTCATGGAATCGTTGTGTATACCCATAAATATCTGGTCCTTCCATTGTTAGATTCCAAAACTCCGTTTCTAACATTTGTAACTCCGCCCTCGAACAGTATTTCTCCCTCATCATCTCCTTCAGTCTGTCCCACGTGATGGCATACGCGGCTGCATCTCCCAAAATTTGTACTTGTAGATTCCACCAAGATAAAGCTTCAGCCATGAACATACCCGAGACATATAACACAGTCTGATTAGGGGTACAGTTGCTCATGCGAATGACGGAATCCATTTTCTCAGTCCAACGGACGAAAGCTACGGCACCACCCGTGCCATCAAAATTCAAGGGTTTGCAATCAAGGAATTGTTTATACGTGCATCCTGAAATGTTTGGTTCTCAAATTGTCAAAAATATATATTTTTCAATAAATATTAATGAGAATTCCTTTGAAAGGTTAAGAGTAACCAACCGTTAGCAGGATTTTGGGGTACTGGTGGAGGTTGATCTCTCGGCCCATCATTTCGATTACCACGGTTTGCCTCATGCTGTGCAATCGCATCCGTGATGCGTTGGTTTAGTAAGGCATCAAGCTCAGCTTGAGTCGTGGGTAAAGGATTTTGAACGTCACGTAAATTCCTCCTTCTTGGCGCCATGAATCTTCATATGAAAATCATATAAAGAATTTTAGACCAATATTTAAAATAAATATTGTCATCCATGGGCTCAAAAATAGAATGTAACACATCACCACAACACATACATACATCAAAATGGGATAGATCGATCATATTTCGTGCAAAAACATCCGTACAAAAATCATAACCAACATAAAAACAATTCCAACAATAACAAAACATAAAAGAAGAGATACCACATACATATATATAGACGTCAACTTGTTACAAAATGTTTGTGAAGAAACAAAATATAGTTAGGAGTTACATTACTCCAAAATTCATGTCATAAATAAAATACAACTACAAAATAGATTTTTCTTCACATGGTTCTTCATCGTCTTCAAGTTGATTTTATATATATCTTCAAAAAGTCTCTTCTATTAGTCTTCTAACCTGCTAAGGGGATCTACCTCCTAATGCGACCACATACCAAGACTAGAGTGGGGGTGGGGGTGGGGGTGTAGATGCATCAATGACCCCACGGACAAAAGCCATATCCTCCTCTAACGCGCTAACGCGTCCCTCAATAGATGGAGGTAAGGCATGGTGTGAAGGAAACAACGGTGCTGGAGGAGATGGTGGTGGAGGTGATGTCGGTAACGGTGGTGGTGGAGGAGGGGATGATGTCGGTAGTGGTGGCAAAGGGGATGAAGATGGTACGGCACTCGCAGGTGCTCGAGAAGCAGACTGTTGAGCACTAAGCTCATGAAGGCGACGGAAAACGATGCCGAGCTGAATCTCGACAGATGTGAGCCTGAACTGATCAGTGGTCGAAGGCATGTGACTCGGATAGTAAGGGTCATGGGGGCTCATGCTCAGTGGAGGATATGCAGGAAGATCTGCAAAGTATGGAGACGGGTAAGTGACAGTACTGTGCATGGAAGTAGGAAAATGATATGGATCTCCAAACAAAGGAACTGAAGTATGCAAAGGATACCCCGTCATAGGGTAGCTAGGAGTAGTGTAGGACGGCCCGGCAGCATACGGGTCGAAATGAGAACTGACCGTGGATGTGACAGGAGTAGTAAAAGGTCCGAACGGCGGATAAGGAGGTAAATGCTCATCTGGCATAGTCGCACCACTCAACGAGTAGTGAGCTGGTCCAGTAACAGGAGGGACAATCGGATGGATATCTAGGAATGTAGTGGGCAAAACAGGATCAACATGTAATGGTAACGCCTCCGTAGGCGGGGGTAACACTGTGTCAGGGGAGTGAAGTGGAGATGGAGTCAAAGGTGTAGCAGGGGATGAAGATGAAATATCAATGGTAGTAGCATCGGGATGAGCAACCTCAAGAATAGCAATATCAAAATCAACACCGATGCCTAGATCATCATGAAGGTGCTGGACAGGAACAACAGGGATGACCATGTCCTCGACATCGTCATCTGGTATAGGATCAACAACAGGAGGGACGTCATCGCCGCCCTCGGGGCCTACAACATCGAGTGGAATCGGAAGAAACGCAACAACATGCTCACCCTCGGGGTGACCATATATAATCATGTCATGAAAGTGGGGGATAGCAAGCACGTCATCCACCGGTGGGATGTCGGCTGGATCGGGATCAGGAAGGGCGAATGGCTGGAAATCAATGTCCATCCACTCGTCATCAGAAACCTCGTCATCGGAAACGAGTATAACGGGTGGGGCAGGATCGTCTAATGGTATGTAGTCGGCATCAGAGGCATGACCCGCTGAATCTGTGTCTGAACTGGATGACATGGTCCTGGCAAAATAATCCGTACAACGTATACATGTGAACAACTTATAAATAATAGATTTTTGGGCAATTGTACTTTTGTGTTCATTGTTTATATCGTTTATTGTTTCAAGTTCGACTTATTGTTATCGTGTCTAAACCTCATAGACTTGTACCAAATAAACTAGTCTTTGGTATTATCGTTTCGAACTATCATTCAATACTACTACATAGTATCCTTGCATTTTTGTTTTGTATTAGTGGACGCTTTGTAAAAATATAATGTAGAACGCTTGTTGTAAAGAACATCGTTTTAAAATTGTAGACTAGACTCAAAAGAATCTTAGTTCACTACAATTGATGCTCTGATACCAGGTCTGTCACACCCCGATTTTCGGTTTGTGCGGAAGCGTATGGCGAGGTGTGACGAGAGCGGCAATCGTTACAATCAATCGAGTAAACAACATATTTGAAACATAAAAGATGTTCATCCATACATTTGATTCAAAACCATAATTTACATTACATATGTCTTGTTTGAAACTTGAAACAACAACAACTTTAACTACATTATTCAAAGTTCAAAACATAACACTAAAAACGGATGACATCACAAAAGCTTGCGTTCTTGATACCCACTTGAACATATTTTCCCAAAGCCGTCCACTAATCTCCTGTAATACATGTTAATTTTGAAAACGTCAACAAAAGTTGAGTGAATTCATGTTATTTTGTTTTTGCATCAAATGAGTCTCCAAAACATTTGAAGTAATAAAATTCGTTTTTGTATAGTATGATAAAAAAAATTGTATGATCATTAGTGTGTTGCAAGGACACTAATATGTATGCCGAATAGGAGGCAACCAAACCTTGACAATTTATCGTGTGTGTCAACGACACTAGTTTGGACACAAAGGCACTCTTGACGATCGTGGTTATCGTTGTCGTTAAGAGTGGGGCTTGCCAAAACCCAAATAGATCTATCCGTTTGTTCCTCGGTACTTGTTTATTCATTAATGGCCCCTTTATTTTAAACACCTATCCGCATGTGATCAAAATAGTTTCATTGTATTATCATACTATTTGTAACATGTATACATCCCCGAAGTTTAAAACTATAAACATTCAAAGTAAAAGGGGAAAACATGAACTCACAGATTTGCGTTCCGTGCAAATCTCTATTCGATTCCTTGTTCGCGGTTCGTTTCTCGACCTACAAGTGTTCTAATCTAGTTAGACACTTAGGTTTGTTTTTGTGTATCATACAAATATTCTATCTTGTATTTTGTTTTTGTGTTTTCATATATATATATAACTTCCTTGTATATATACATTTATTTTATTTTATTTGTGTTTGAATGGGCTTAATTTATGTTTTAGAATTTAAGTCCATTTTGGGTATTTGGTGCTTATGGGCCTAGCCTAAATAACTTTGTTTAAAAATATGGGTCAAACCCAAATTAATTTATAGGAGTGGGCCTTAGCCCAAAACATTTTATAAAGGTAGGCCTAGCCCAATTTAGTTTATAGTTGTGGACTTAGCCCAAGTATTTTGTAAAGTGGGCTTTAGCCCAATTTTGACTAAAAATACATTTTAGTCCATTGTTTTGTAAAAGTGGGCCTAGCCCAAATTTTGTTTATGAGAAATGGGCATTAGCCCAATTTTAATTTATAGACCACTTTTTAAACTACATAATTTTTGGGCTAGTAAATAAAATAAAATAAAAATAATAATAATAATAGTAATACTTGTATTTTTATAAAAATCTAATTTTTATAAAAATTGTTACTTATGCCATTGTTGAACATTTTAGTGCATAAACTTGTGTGACGGTTCGTATTTTATTCTAGTCATTTACTACTTGTCGGTTTTATTTATTCGTATCATTTTTCCCGTTTGTGTTGTCCGTCACGTTTTACCATTTGCTTTGTTTGTGCCATTTTTGTTTGTCCAAAAGTCCATATAGTCCAATAGTGTCCGAATTTGTCCATTTGTGTTTTCGTGTCCAAGGATGGACATTTTATTTCATTTTCAAGTTTATATATATTTTATTGTAATTTTTAGGGATGTGTAATAATTTTGCATTTGTTCCTACTAGAACTAACATATGATGTACACATCAAAATATATAAACTTATGATACTTGATGAATATTTTTGTAAGTACACATTTTATCCAAAAATATATACTTGTCATTTTTATTTAGAAATCTTTTTATAAAACATGGATTTATGACTTTGTCTAAAATTTGTTTAACCATGTTTAAAGACTCCAAATAATTGTTTTAGTAACAAACTTCTTTGTTTAACAACTTTTAACACATCACAAAATTTATAAAAATTTTGCCATAGTTTTGTTTGAAATATGGATTTTCCCCAAGTTTATACAAAACTTGTTTTCAAATTATTTCAATACAAATCATCATCAAGTATCAATATCTATCAAAATTTGTCAACAAAAGTAGCATGAACATGATATTGTTCTTAACTTTCCTAAAAAGGAAACTTTATTCCTTATTTTTGCCAAAAATTTGTAAAACGGGATTTTATGAAAAACTCTTGTTTTAGATGTCTTACAAAGTCATTTGAAGCATAAACATGTATTCAAAATATTTACTACTAACATATTTCTTGCTTTTGATTCTTTCCAGAAATGGAAACTTTATTCAACAAATTTTTCAAAAATTTATTTTCTTATTTTTAAATGGTTTTTCACATTTTACTAGCATGCATGTTCATCAAAAACTCATGTTCATCACTTTGTTGATGAATCTTGGTTGGTCCTACATGCATGTATGTAGATCATCTTTTGAGTAAGAATAACCAAGATTCAAGTTTATTAGTCTAGATTTCTCCAAGTTCATCTCATAATCATAGAAAAATCATGGTTAAAAATAATGATTTTTAGTTGTTTCTTGTTGTTTTTCATATGTGATTATGATGAACTTGTAAAAGAAATCAAAATAGAAGTGAAGTTAGTATGATGTTCTTACAATTTTTGCTAGGAAAATATGGATGAAGATGAGAAAATAAGATTATCCAAGGTTCCTAGTGCTTCTTCAAGTCTTGAACCCTTTTTGAATCATCCATGCATGCTTGAAATAGAGTTCTTGAGTTTGAAAAAGATGAATATGGTAGTAACTTGGTTTGGCCGATTTTTTTGAAGAGAGAGAGGAAGTTGGTATTTTGTTTGATGGTTTTTGAGAATATGGAAAGAAGATAGTGTGTAAAAATCAATTAAGATCTTTGGAAAGCACACTAATCATTCTTTAAAGCTTCCAACACAACAAAAGAAATGAGTAGGCTAAAAAGGGGGACCCACATTTCGAAAATCAGCCATGGGGAAGGGATTTATGGCTGAATTTTTATTAATAATATTGCCTAAACTATAAACTTTAAGCATTTTAATAACTTTGATAATTTATATAAAAATATCTACAACGTTTTAAGCTCTAATATTTTAAAGTAATGTGACACTAGGTAAAACTAGTTCACCAAAATTTTTAGTTTGCAATTCGGGTGAAAAAGTCGGTTCGGGTCCTGTACCGGGTTAAATACTGACACCGTGTTTCGTTTGGATAATACATAACAAAAATTATTTTTTTTTGCACATGTTTTATTATCCAAATAATTAATCCAACTTTTTGGACTAAAAATTTTATTATTTTTGACACGGTTCCGGTACCGGCTTTACTGACTGGCAGTTACTGAACTAGCCGTGTAGCTTAACGCAATAAGATTTGATTGCGGATTTTGTGTCGTTTTTAATACCCATTATATTATTTATGTCAAATAATATTTATTTTTGGGTTTTTCGGACAGTTACTGTTTCGTTCTGCGGAATGCTGTACATTTCCGTAGGATTGCTGTATTATTTTGCGGACTTGGACAAATTGATTTTAATTGGAATTTTGTAAATAATTAGACACATAATATTTTTGGACAAAGCTTTTTATAGAATATTTGTGTAGACATAACTGTATGTCTTGTTTTCATTGTGTCAGACTGTACCGCGACTAGTACTGACAAGTATCGTTTATTCGCGTTCCTATTGTTAGTCTAGGATATTGTTTCTAATCGCAACGGATTCGTTATCATACTTCACTATGATTTTAGTAATTCCTAGACTCTCAAGACTTTAATTAATTAAAATTAAGTCAAATACGCGAAAATAATAGTCGAAATAGTTGTTCAAGTTGTACGGAATTACCGGAATTTTGCCGTTTGTCACATCATGTAAGCTCCTTTGAGTGTGTTCAATGCTACAGCTTGTTCACTGTTCGACTTAGTGTACTTGTTGATTTCTCTGTTCAAAGTATCATATGATTCTTTCAATCTTTTAATATTGTGTAGCAATTCGTTGTTTTGTTTGATCAAAGAATCACAATTTAAGCATTTTTCAGGAACTTTGACTACTTCAGTATCAACTTTGATTTCAAATTCCGGAACTTCTTTGACTGTTCTACTCAATTGAAATATCTCAACTCTTCTCTTTTTCTCAGCTTCAGCTTCAGCTTTTAATCTTTCTTCTTCTTCTTCCTCTTCTTCAATCTTTCTCCATTTTTCTTCTTCAGTTTCTCTGACTTTTCTGCATTTTTCTGCCCATTTTAGATCGTAAGCATTAGCAATAAAAGCTTTTACATTTGACATCTCTTTGGCCATGAATTCTTTGTCTGGGCAAAAATTGTCCCAACTGAAACCTTCAGCCAACTTTCATCTTCTTGATCTGCCAAACACACTTTGCTTTCCATTGGAATATACTTATCCCAACTAAAATCACCATCTTTTCCTTGATTAACTAGACACGCCCTTTTTGAATCTTCAATCACACTTCTTCCATGTGCAGTTTGTGCGTGATGCGGTGCTTGTTGTTGTTGTTGATACGGCTGTGGTGTGACTTGATGATAAATTGCCTTTTTGTGGTAGTCGTTGTTTCTGAAAGGGTTTTGAGCTCCACTCGCTTCTCGATTTGTGCATTCCCTCTTGAAATGCCCCTTTTCCCTGCAACGAAAACAAGTAACTTTAGACTTATCAAAACCTAAAGTTGACACATGAGCCTCGCGAAAATCATCTCTGCCTGTAATTTGTTTGAATTTTTCAGCCCATCTCAACACACTAGCCATGCACCATTTAATATCCATTAATTCCATCTCCTCGTCATCAATCTAATCGTAATCCTCTTTCGTGAGCATTGGATTTCCGATCCTTCCTTCAACTAATCCTCCGTATGATTCAAGCACTGTAACCAACAAAGACATGTGGCTCTTAGCAACCTCCTCAGTATAATTTTGATCACTCTCAAGCTTTAAAGCAATGTTGCATTGAAGAACTTTGCCACTCTTTGTTGTAGTGAACTGTGGATCATATGTTGGAAATGAAGAGAATCCTGTTGTGCTGCTTGATCCCTGTGATGAACTTTCAGAAGAACCTTTTGCGTTAAAAGCAGTTTCAACTTTTGGAGATAAATTTTTCTTTTCAGTAACACCATTTTTGAAATACAAGCTCATGTCTTGTTCTCCATCATAGTTCTTCATCCTAGCAATCTTTCGCTGCTCCATCTCTTGAGCTTCCAGGTGTTTGATGAACTCTCCCAGTGTTAGCTTTTTATATTCTTTTCTGTTGTTTCTTAGCATCATCAGAAAAGTTCCCCAGATTTCATGTGGTAGCGCATCTGCAAGTTTTTCAATCAATTCATCAGTATCCTTTTTAATGCCAAGTTCGACATATTTCTCACCAAGTTACAATATCTTTCAATAATTTGCTTGGTGTTTTCAGATTTTAAACCTCGAAAAAGATCAAATTCTTTCTTCATGAGAGACATCTTGTTTTTAAGCATATCATCACTTCCAACAGATTTTGCTTCCAATTCAGTCCAGATCGAATAAGCACTTCCATCATGTTGAAGCAATATCACAATGTCCTCTTTAATTGCTTGCTGAAGCAAACTCACCATCAATTTTTCATCTCTATACTTCTTTTTCTCATCAGCACTCATTTCTCTGATTGTTGTCTGAATACCATTTTTTGTGGGCCTTACATATGGTTCTTCAGTGTGGTCCCATGCATCCAAGTGATAAGCTTCAACCCAATTGCCAAAACGTTTGGACCACGCATTGTAATCATCAATATCCAAGAGCTTAGGCGGTTTTTGTGAAGTCCCCGTTTCATTCTCAAGCAATGCACTCTGAGTGATGTTCATTGGTCCAGCAAAGGCATTATAAAATTCGTTGTCCATTATTCAAATTTCAAAGTTCACAATTTTTCCAAGTTCAGGCGAAATCAGGTTCTGGAGCGGAATCAAACAATTATTGTTCTCTCAAGCGAAATCAGAATCTTGGAACTTTGAAGCGGAATCACGAAGTTCGTTCAAGCGAAATCTTTTTCGAGCGGAATTAGATATGATGGTCAACTGGAGCGGAATCAACCTTAACTTTGGAGCGGAATCTCAAACTTTAGAGCGGAATCTGATTTTGGAGCGGAATCAGCTGAAATCTCTGGAGCGGAATCAAGTTCTGAGCGGAATCGGGTGCTGATTTCGAGCGAAATCACAATGACGTCATTTTTTTCGAAAATAGTTTCAAGCGAAACCTCAAAAATTTCAAGTTTTACTTTGATTTTAATTCTGAAAGTTACAAGGGTTTATCAAAACATGATTGCGAGCAGCTTGTGAAAGTTTGAGTCCGTTTTTGCGTAAAAAAATCAAATTTGAAGAAGAAGGTGTAGAAAATTAGAAAACACAGCTGAAATGGCAAGACTCTTCCTCTTGAGCTCTGATACCACTTGTAGGATCGTGTTCCGACCCGAATGAGTCGATCGGAAGAGTTTTTACCCAAAACAAGAGGCGGAAACTAATGTTTCGGTGCAATCTCAGCCGTATTCACTTTAAACTGTTGTTTTTATTGATCTGCAATCCAATTACAAGCCTGACAACACTTCGGCAGCACTTCGTGGCTCACCGGAAGACAACACACACACTAGAACTATGATTTCGCTCCAAATGACATGACTATATATAGATGTTCTAATTCCGCTCAAACGTACAAACGGAATCACAACAAACATCTCGAGCAAAATCAGACTTTAACATGTACGAGCGGAATCAAGATGTTAAGGGGTTTCGCTCGAAATGACATCTTGTCATTTCGATCGGAATCACCTCCAATGACAGATTTCTTGGATTCCGTGCTCTGTTCTAGCCTATTCGATACAAGACTCGATACAAGACGTAGGCGACAGACGGATGCACCAACAACATTAGTACTAAAAAAGGGTTAGTTTTATGCCACAATTGATGTAATTTATATGTTGCATTTTGTGCACATCAGTTAGGTTCCGTTGTTTCATTTCATGCGTTGACCGTTGCGATGCGTTTAAGCGAGCGTCGATTAAGCAATGCGATAGATTTAAGTAGTAGTTACACAATAACATAACTAACATACAACAACATAATTAAACTTGGTTTCCAATTCGCGATGAGACTGCGTTGCGATAGAGTTGCGATTGCGTTTTTCGATTAACACCTTTAAACATATCATCTACACACATAAGTAAGGCACATAATAGCACACACACGTAAAACAGTATCCAGAAAATATGATTCAAGTTGCAATGCGATAGCGGTGAGATAGTGTTAAATAGATTAGCAATTAAACATCGATTAAACTACGATTATTGCATTTACTCCACATAATACAACTAAAGTAACAAAAACTAAAGTAATGGATTAACAAGTCAAAGAGTACAATCAATAATTAAGCAAGGAATGACAGATTGTAGGGATTGAACCCTACCAGAGGAACAGATAATGAAAGCCAAAACCGGATCACAACAATGGATTCATAATAAGCAGTTGTTTACTATAAGCTTTCCCCTTGACAGTGGCTCCAACATCTGATATTCTCCAAAGTACTGCCTTTATCAACAACTGCTGACACTGAAAACTGCTGATCTGATCAAAGACTGATGAAGACTAAAAGCCCTGCTGCCCAATCTACTGCCTTGAGTCAAGCACTGCTGATCATGACAAGTACTGCTGGGTTCACAGCAGTGGAAGGATGCAGCAGCAGTTTTATTCATCTTGTGTAAAGTAATGTAACATCAGTATTTAGCCAAGTAGTTGTTGTATAGATCAGTAGATAGAGTTTGTTAGATGTCACTTTCATGGTGACGTCAGCTGAGATGCTCAGTGGTTTGGACTGCCTATAAATGTAACAGTACTCTGTACTGTTACATTTGATTGACTGAGCAAGTTCTTCTTCTCATGTCTAATCCTTTCATCTTGTGCAACCAACCTTGAAGCATCAGGCTGAGGGGGAGTTTAGTATTGTAAGCATGCATGTAATCATTTGCTTTGTAATTCAATCATTCGACTTAATGTGAAGCATTTGTTTATCATACTATTCTCTTCTTTGATTGTGTTTACAAAGTTTGTATTCATTTTCGCTGCACTTTACATTATTTCATATTCTCTTAATGTACAAATTATACAAACAAACACAATCATGAGAGCCTCTGATCCTATCAATTGGTATCAGAGCTTGGACAGTCAAATTCGATCTAACAATCAATTTGACATAACAGTTCAGCTCACAATGCATTGATACTAAGGTTGGTCGTATTTAGTTGAAAAACAGAGCAATGAGAAATCATGTTCAAAGTGACTATTCTAAAGCTCTGTAAAACAACCAAGATGTCATAAGATTCACAAATTTCAAACAACAAGTGATGTCATGAACAAATCACCCATAGTTTTCAGATCTGAAAACATGTCTGGTAACTATGGTATGACTATCTTCATTCAAAATTGATCTCAACTGCTGATATGAAATTTGTGATGATTTCATCATATTTTATACTAAAGTATAAACCTCAGATTAACGAAACCTATGTTCATATAAACATTAGTGTTTTGCTAACATAGAAAGAGGGAAATAAAGCTTTAGTCGCGAAATCTTATGTGTTAAAAGGTAGGATGAGAATCCTCAAAAGGACCAAATTAACCCTGTCAAAACACATTAAGAAAATCAGGGGTCTAAACAGTCCAAATCATATGTAATGTGAGAACTGGTAATAAAACATGTACAAATGTGGCCAGATCTCTCAAAACATTACTACAAAATGATTCTGGATTAAGCTTTTCCTCAATAAAATCACCCAGTGAGTATTTCTGAACTTATGAATGGGAAGGGTAAAAAGGGAAGAAGAAAATGAACAAAACTCAAAAGTGTGTTTATCCCAAAACTTTTGAAGCCAAAAGAAAAGAGTATAAACATAAAACACTTATGAGTCCAAAATTGGGAAAACAATGGTCATCATGTAACTGTGTGTATTCATTAATTCAGGAAAAGTTCAGGTAACAATGGCATCTCCAGTGATTGACCTTAAAAAGAATTTACAATCAATTGACAAGAAAATGATCCTAAACAGTGGTCATAATAACTTGAGAATGATGTGATCATGAGCTTATTTGGAAAGTTACCAGATCCTTTTGATGCTATTTTCAAAATATTTTTTTAAAAGGTGTTTTTCTCAGATAAAACCAGATATATTGTTTTTTATATAATATATTTTGTACTTTTACTCATTTTTGATAGTAAAAAGTTCATCTCTGGTCAGGATGTAATTTCCTTGTTTTTGTGTGAAATTACTATTCCTAAAACTGATCAAAAGGAAATGGTGCACATGTCAAGGTCATATTAAGCTCAAGTTTGTTTATCACAGATCAAAAAAAAAATTTGATTGGAAATTGATTTTAAACTACTGAGACACTCATGTTCTAGTTCAAATGATTAGACACAAAATGAGTAGCCTTAGTAAAGAAGTTTTCATCATCTGGGATGTTAAACCACTGCCAGGAAATAGTGAACATGTGGTAAACCTAGAACATAATTTCCTAGAAAAACTGCTGACAAATTAAACTTGATAATCTACATCTAAAATGTAGTTAAGTATAGCACTCCTGCAGAATAACAGATGTTGGACATGATATTGAGCTTACACAAGACAAAATCAATCCCCACATCTGAACAAGCAGATGCTCAAATGTTATTTGTCAAAAGTTCAAACACTGCTGCACTAACAGTTGTTATATTAATGGTCTTCATTTTGTATTCTACCACTGTTTTTCCTTAAAACTACTGTTGTGCCTCAAACATCTGCTCTCTAAAGTCTGTCTACTGCTGAAAGTCAACCTTTGTTTTCTCACTTTCATGATATGCATTGTTGTTCAAAATCAGTGTTTTATCCACTGATATGCTATCCACTGATGTAGTAAAAGCATCCACTGATGGTAAAAATCACCCACTACTTTATTTATTACCGTTGTAACCACTGATGTTTGTTTCATCAGTGGCTCCCAAAACAACTGTCCTCCATTATTTACTCTTCCATCAGGGGTTAACACGTGGTCAGCTTTTTAGTCGTCATATCATTATAACCGCTGCCACATCAGTATTTACTTTTTCCCTAAATAAAACCCTGATCAAAACCCCAAACAGGGTTTCACTGTCGAATTGAATTCCAAACATTCTCTTCACAAATCAGTTTCCTACTCATAACTCCAAAAACATTCTTCGATCTTCTTCATCAAAAATGACGAAATCAAAGTCGAAATCAAAATCAAAACCATCTTCTTCCTCCACTACCACAGACGTCACTCAAATGGCCGCTGAAACCATTGAAATCCCACTCAAATCTCCTCACAATTATTTGGGTCTACTCACAAAACCCACTTCTACAAACACCTTCGACTCCATCATCGACACCTTATCTGCGTCAAAGTACAAAACTTTGATAACAGCAGATGCTCCCATTTACCAAGAAACCCAGAGAGAGTTCTGGAAAAATGCTACCCTTAAAAAACAAGGAGACGTTGTCAAAGCCATTAACTCCTCTATACAGGGTAAAGCCATTCAAATCACACCTCAATCCATCTCAGAAGTCTTTAAATTCGATGATCAGAATGATAAAACTTCTTTTTCTAAAACCGAGTTGAAAATGATTTCTTGAACAGGGGGTATGCAGAACAGCCAAAAAGAGATACCTTACAAAAAGGCTATTTCCCCTCTGCACCTAGGTTTTTATTTCACACTCTGTTAATGTGTGCTTCAAATAAAACAACATCCTTCAATGAAATACCATTAAAAATTCAATGTCTGGGATATGTTATGTTAAACAATGAAAATTATAATTACTCCCAGGAGATTTTTAATGACATGGTGAAACATATTGATAGCAAATCATTCTTGCTTTTTCCAAGGTTTTTAAGCTATAATTTTGAACAAAAATTTGAAGAAAAAGATAAAAACTTGCTTAAACAAGGAAACTATTTTCAAATAAATGGTTTAACACCTAAGACTTTCTCAAGGATATTAACCCCTTCGAAAACAAAAGCAGAGGTGCCTGAGCAGAATTTAGCAGTTACAACTGCTCCTCAGGTATCGGCTGTTGAGCCCACTGCTCCAGGTGATCAAAGCAGCACACCCACTGTTTTGAAACCCACACCTGCCACCACCAAAAAGACCAAAAAGAAAACATCCAGAAAGCCCCCCAAACCCAATACATAGGCACCTCTGGAAGATGAGATCCCATAGCCACTGCCAGTGACAACACAAATGTCACCAATAACCACTGCTGCTACTTCCTCACAGCAGTTGGAAGAAAGATCTCCACCCTTGCCTCAAACTCCTCCTGCATCCTCACAAAAGGATCAGGTTGTAAGCACAGGGACCCCACAATATGAAGCTCTAGACCCACTCGGATCCATCTTCCACAGTCCTGATCCCAAGGAGATGTCTCTTTCAACTCCCTTACCTTCACCCCCCAACATTACCACCATCCATAATACCTTTGTTGCATGCAGTTGATGTTACTCAGACACAAACCAATTCCTCTCAATCACCTATCACTAAGAGTATACTCCCACAAGTGACTTGGTCTGATGCTGATATCTCTGCTATCCCAGCAACAACTGAGGAGGTTACACTGCAGGAGTTACAAGTAATTCCTGTCAGTAGTTCAAGTGGAGCAGCCACTACAAATGTTGAACCCACTGGTTTACATTTGGACAGTGGTTTCATTCATAAGACTCCCTTGAAGGCAATTTCTTCAATAGCACTTGTGTGAACCACCAGTGAGATTGTTCTGCCCACTGGTACCCTCAAAAGGCTATCAAGTGCGGAAGAAAGAAGTCCCCGGTACCAAGAACAAGGGGAATCAATGAATGACTTTTGGGACTCAGTTCCTAAGTCATACATTGGTACAACCACTGTTGGTGGGGATTCAGATGATCCCATTAACTTGGGTGATGATTCAAAATATCAGGAATTGATGGGCAGGGTTGAAAACCTTGAAACTTCAGTTACTGAAATAAAGGATATGGTGCAACAGCTGTTAAAGGCTCAAAAAGCACAATCCTCTGTTGCTCCAGCTCAAGCACCTGCACAACCTGCACCTGCTGCAAATGAGCTATGGAACATGTTCCAACCACTGCTGGAAAGACAAAAACAGATGGTTGATCAGCAGCATGCTATACATATACAAAAGCTGACTAACATGGTGGAATCAAGATTTAAAGATACTCAGGCAGACATTAAAGCTATCAAAGCTCATATCCAAAGTGCCTCTGGAAAAATTTCTCCCATTGTTCTTTTCATGAATGAACCCTTCCCAGATAATGCCAAAAAGGGGGAGAAGATCAAGTGGAAGAAGAAGGGAGTTGAAGATGGTATCTATATTGAGCCAGAAAATAGCCAAACCAAAGCCACAGTATCAACACACACCACATCACCACACACCACCACAATCACTGCTCCACCGTCATCATCATCTGTGATCACATCACCAAAACCAAATTCACCACTAAAAACAGCCACCCCATCATCACCTCCTGCCAAAAAGTAGAAGACAGCAGATGTTACAACATCTGCTGTAATGAAAACAGTGGTTGAAACACCTGTTGTTTCAACACCTGTTAGTCAACCACAAACCACCTCTCAAGTCACTACCACTACAACCCCTGCTCAAAAGCAGAAGACATCTACTGACACATCAGTAGTTGTAATGACAACAAAGGTTGAAACACCTGTTGTTTCAACAACTATTAGTCAACCATCAACCACTGCTCTCACTATTCCTACATCACAACCAAAATCCTTTTCATCTATAAAGCTTTACACCAGAAGAGAAAAATTACTCAGGAAAATGAGGACAAATATGATCCAAATGCTACAAAATATCCGATGGAACTGGAAGCTTTGAAAAATGAGATGAGACAATTTTACACTAAAGATAATCCTTCAAACAGAAGATTCCCTTCACTCATAGGCTTCATAGTCCCAGAAGATATAGATGAATATCTTGAGCTCAAAGCAAGGCAGGCTAAGATAAGAGCCAAGATTGAATGTGAAGGTCAAAGTGATGAAGCCATCTCTGAAAAACAGGAATTCTTGCTCACAAAAGTTAAGCAGATGGAAGATTTTGCACAAGAATTAAGCAAAGAAAAAGCTGATCAACGAAATAAATTAAGAAAAGAATATCTTGCTTATATTATGAAAGAAAAATTCTACCCTGCTGAAGAAAAACAGTTTGAAGAATGGCCAATAGTTGCTTTAAAGCATGAGGCAGATAGGATTGATAGAATCAGAAACGATCCTAGAAAAAAGAAGACTGCTCCAAATTGGAGCAAATACAAAAAGCTCATAGCTGACCTAACATCTGAGTACAAGAGAAAGAAACAGGAGCTGGTGGATGCAAAGGTGGACACTGCCACTACCATAGCAAAATGGTCAAAGCAGCATACCGATGAAGCTTATGAAAGGCTTAAGAAAAGAAGGATAACTATCTCAGACACTTCAAAGAAGCCTGACTACAACAAGCTTGAACAACAGATTGAAAATCTTAAAACACTGCTCACATCAGCTGACAATCCTATTCTTGTGTCAAACCAAGAAGAAGGAAAACAGTTGTCTAGTAAAGAAGTAAAGAAAAAGGAAGTTGAGTACTTCACAGAAACCATCAAGAAAATGGGTCAAAAAGAAGAGAGCTCAGTAAAACTTCAAAACCTTTTCAAAAAGGTATTAACCAAGCCTGCATCACCAAGCACTTTAGAAGTATCAGACATTGAGCCAGATCAACAAAAGAGACAAGAGCAAATTGAGAAGGAAACTGCAGAAGACGTAGCTGCAGCAAATGATGTCATTGAGAAGGCCCTCAAACAAATGTCTGATAGCTTACAACTTTTCATAAGGCCAACATCTCCAAACTCATCAGGAAATAAATCTCTCCCAAGAAACCCATTAGGATTAAAAGTACTAAAGTGGTTGTCTGATCAAAAGACCCACGTATTGACCATGGTCAGATCCAATGGTGAAGTGAAGTATATATCAAGGAAAGAAGCACTAGGCCTTAGTGTTGAAGATTTGCTGGATCTCCTTGAACTTACACTGTGTAGGGATGAGGATGACTCAAGTTCCAAGGATTTTGAAGTAGAATTTAAAAGACAAGCTAAGGAAGTTTCGATGAGAAATAAAAATCCAGAATAATGAAAGGTTTTGGCATTATTTGTTCCAGGGGGAGATTGTTGGGATTGAACCCTACCAGAGGAATAGATAATGAAAGCCAAAACCGGATCACAACAATGGATTCACGATAAGCAGCTGTTTACTATAAGCTTTCCCCTTGACAGTGGCTCCAACATCTGATATTCTCCAAAGTACTGCCTTTATCAACAACTGCTGACACTGAAAACAGCTGATCTGATCAAAGACTGATGAAGACTAAAAGCCCTGCTGCCCAATCTACTGCCTTGAGTCAAGCACTGCTGATCATGACAAGTACTGCTGGGTTCACAGCAGTGGAAGGATGCAGCAGCAGTTTTATTCATCATGTGTAAAGTAATGTAACATCAGTATTTAGCCAAGCAGTTGTTGTATAGATCAATAGATAGAGTTTGTTAGTTTGTTAGATGTCACTTTCATGGTGACGTCAGCTAAGATGCTCAGTGGTTTGGACTGCCTATAAATGTAACAGTACTCTGTACTGTTACATTTGATTGACTGAGCAAGTTCCTCTTCTCATGTCTAATCCTTTCATCTTGTGCAACCAACCTTGGAGCATCAGGCTGAGGGGGAGTTTAGTATTGTAAGCATGCCTGTAATCATTTGCTTTGTAATTCAATCATTCGACTTAATGTGAAGCATTTGTTTATCATACTATTCTCTTCTTTGATTGTGTTTACAAAGTTTGTATTCATTTTCGCTGCACTTTACATTATTTCATATTCTCTTAATGTACAAATTATACAAACAAACACAATCATGAGAGCCTCTGATCCTATCACAGATCAAAATAGCAATCTAGTTTTCCTTTGACTTTGACTTTGACTTTAACTTGTACTTTGACTTCAAAACGCGGGTTGTTACACATCTCCTCCAGCCACCACCATCACCTCCGACCACCTCCACCTCCACCACCACTGCCATCTCCACCAACACAGCCGTCAACTCCACCCACCACCACTGCCATTTTCGCCACCCCCTACCATTGCCATCTTAGATTTATCCCCACCTTCGTCACCTGACCGACAACCACCCCCGTATCGGCGGTTCTCAAACTTGACCTAACCGTCACCGATGAAGGATCCAGAACCGTGGGAATAGGGTTAATTCCATTGTTGTTGTTGCAGAGGTTCTGATTTCATTGGAGATTGAAGGATTGTGGGAATGGATGGTAGGTGGTGGTCGGAGGGGATAGAAGATGGTGGTTGTGTGGTGGGAGTTGGGTGGTCGGAGGGGGTTGAAGATGGTGGTTGTGCGGTAGGAGTTGGGTGGTTGTGGTGGTAGTGAGGTAGTGGAGTGGTGGTAGTGAAGATGGTGAGTGTCTGTGTATGTATATATATAATTAAAAAATATATTATTTCATATCATTATCCACATTATCATCCACATAATGAACCAACTTATTTTTTTACACATCAGCGTCCACGTCAGAATCCACGTCATAAAAAAACTAACCCAGTTAGCAAAGGATCATTGGGGGCCAAAATCTTACAAATTGGGATTGTTACCGGGAATTTTTGAAGTTGGGATTATTAGTGGCCAACGGATGAAACTTCGGATTATTAAAATCCAATGACTCTTGTTTATTATACTATAATATACTACACATATACTATATTATACTACAACTATTAGCATATACTAGATTTATACTACACCTATAGGCCTATATAGGACCTATATTACATCTATAGTTTATTATAAATATACTATACTTATACTATTGTATCTATGTTATAATACGACATGTAACGACAAAATACGTCAAGTAATGATACGGCACGACACGTATAGATACAATACAACACATAAGAATACAAGTGGATCCAAAACAAAATGACATGTAATCATAGAATACGATACCACACATAACCGAACGTCACAGATACGGCACGTATAGAGCATATACTTCATAAAACGACACATAATGACAAAATACGTCAAAATATGACGCGTATACACAATATATGTAAAAATTTCATAATTTTAGGTTTTTCTTTTTTGATGCGTATACGTGTCGTATTTTGTCATTACGTGTCATTTTATGAAGAAATACCTTATATACATGTCATTCCGATGACGTTCTATTCTGTGTGGTATCGTATTCTATGATTATGTGTAATTTTGTTTGGAATCCACTTGTACTCTAACGTGTCATGTTGTATGTATATGCGGCGTACGGTATCATTACTTGACGTATTTTATCGTTAAATGTCGTATTATGACGTATATTGTCAATATGTTCCATATTATGGCATATATTGTCCGTACGAGTCATGTCGATGACGTTCGGTATTGTCACGTTTATCGTATGTAAGTGTCGTATTAGGGTGTAGATTGTCTGTAGGTGTTGTGTGTATTATGGCGTGTTATTGTGACAACTGGCACTTTTCCATGTATTCCGTACAACATAAACAGTATTTTGTACCTTGGTGACTGTGCATGATTAAGCTATGATATGAATGATTTTCTGATTTCTTTCAAAGACATACAAATGCATTACATGTTGCATGATTGCTTATCATTATTACATGCAACCCGGTACGGTTCAATGAGTGCACAGAACGAAACTAGCACAGTGATCGGATAAACTAGAAGTACTGACGGGAGTTCAGTACTCAGACAGACATGTTGTTAAGACACAGAATGAGCCCCGGAACCAAGAGTTACACTAGAATAATATGTAGGAAAGTAGGGATTATAAAACTTCCTTTTGAGTGATGATTTAACTGCCCGAAACATACTAAAACTGCAGAATTCTGCAGAAAACAGCAAAATTCAGCATTTAAACACTTAAATATAATGTAGAAATGTGGTTTAATGGTCCAGAATACCTTGATAAGTGTCGGGAATCAAAACTGTCATAAAAGACATCATATTGCACTCTAAACTGCGCAATTTAGCATCTTAACGAACCGGTAACCAAACGAACAACCAGACACTACCTGAAACACCAAAATTTAACTAGAAGCATTGTTTTAATGTTACGAAGCTAGTTTTGATCGCTAAACATCATATTACATCCTAAAATACCTAAACACATATAACACCTAACTTAAACACTTGTAATGTAACTAATCATGTAACTAGTATTTGAAACCCAACTAGACCCCCCTTCTAATGGACGGTTACTATGGGGGCCCTACCCCTTTGATTTTCGTGATTAAATTATTGGATATGCTTAGTAGATGTTGAACATAATACACAATGTGTAACATAATGTTGGATGTAAGTTTAAAATAACCATAAGACTTAATCCTTATCATTCACCAACACATTCAACTACACAAACTCCTCTTCTTCTTCCCTTAAGCTCACGGCCCAAGCACCCCCTCCCCTCTCCTTCATTTTCAATCCATTTCCAAGAATCCAAGCATATTCTAAGGTGTTTCAAGCTTAACTAAGAAAGTTGGAAGCAAGGGAATTGGAAGGACCTTCTCAAGGAGCTATTAACGACTTCATTTCTCATCATCTTCCATCTTGATTCTTCCCTAGCCTTAGTGCTAGTAGTAAGCCTCTTTGATCTTGTTTTTATTCCTAATTTTAGTGGTTAAAGTAAGATATAACTTGGTAAACTAAAGAATCTCAACAAAACATAAAGATGAACATGAACATAAAGCTCTAAATCTTGAAAATCAAAGTTGTTTAAGTATATGTAGTAGACTTGTTTGTTGATTTCTTGTGTTTATGGTGTAGATCACCATATGAAGCTTGCTAGATGATGATTAAACATATGATCTAGCAAGTATGAGAATGGATCTTGAGAAATTTATGATGATCATCCTTTATGTGAACTATGAACTTGAAGATGAACATGATTTAGTGTAGGATGATTATTCCTACAAGAAATAAGTCTTGAAAATGTAAGATTTCAAAAATAAGATTTTCAAAAAACTAAAGTTTTCTTCAATATTTAACATGGATTGATTTTTGAAAAAAGAAAACATGTTTTGATGGTTATACGCGACTAGTAATGTGTAGGAAACAAGAAAAATACAAGAAGATTAATTTTTAAAAAATCATCATACAAGTTGTTAAGAACGAAATTTCATAAGAATGAGTTTTATAAAATAAGAACCATGGATTTAATGTTCTTACAACATATTAAACAACATGTTAAATTACTACAAAATTTTACAAGCTTCAAGTTCATGTCATATTGTAAAGATACATATTTTTGGCTTATGGTAAGTTATATTATATTATTGTTGATTGATGACGAAATTTTAAAAGAAAATGATATACTATTAAGCATGGAAACCTTCATTTTGAATGGGAAACTATGGCAAAAAATTTTTAAAAATTAAACACTTAGAAAAATATTTTTAAGCAAATGTTTACAAGTAAATTTTGATCTTAGTTTTAAGTATAAAATTTGCCATAATTTTTATTACAAAATTACAAATATTGGAGGTTGATTTTTGATAATAAAAATGACTAAGTATATATTTAGAAAAATATATATTTAGATGTCACAAAATTATGTGCTACTAATATATTGATTGTATTAGTTATATTAATATTAGGGACTCGGAAATAATACACCACACCAAAATACTAAAAGTTGTAATATAAAATATTACCAAAATCACAAGAAAATAAATATATAATTCCTACCCGAATATTGGACAAGTCGGACCATGGACATTTGGACTAAATTTATATATATATATTCCGGAAATAAATTCGTAACTTAACAAATGTGATAAACGGTATTTTTGAAACCGAAGAAATGGTAAAATATGAATTTTTATAACTATTACAAAATGTATCATAGTTTGTCAAAATAGAAAACATATTATTTTGAATGGAGAAAAATATATACTTTCTTAAACAATTCAAAAATGTATTATTTTGGTGAAAACTAAAAATATATATATTTTCTAAGTTTAATCTTAAAAATATATTATTTTTAAGATATATATGAAAGTATACTTATTTTTGCCAAGTAAAGTTATAGATCTTTTTCTATAAAGATTCTCTTAAAATATGTATATTTTAGGAATATAAAGTTGGTGATTTTTAGTTGTATAGAAATAATATTCCGGAAAATAATACATAAATTAAGTATAAAATACTTAATAAATACAAGAAAATACGTATTCCTATACGTATAAATACATACCGGAATACACTACCAATACTTGGCAAAATACACAAATACAAGTATACCCATACTTGGAAAATATATATGTGAGGAATACATGACTAATCAAGTTAAAAATATATTATTTTTAACAATATTCCAATTAATTGGATAAAAATGGTTTAAGTTAAAATATCCTTATTTTAACTAATAATTATATAATTGGGAATTATATAATATACACCAACCGAATAACTCAATGTATACCAAATTCCATAAATAAGTCTTGAATAGTAACTAAGACTAAGAGTCGTTACACGACCTAAATGTCTAATAAAACATAACACGTGTGTAGGTAGTCGTACGACCCGTGGAAAGGATCTTTGAGTTACATGACAAGCTACGCAAATCAGTGAGTTCATGCCCCCCCCCCTCTCTTAACTGTTTTTGGATTTATAACTATCGGGGGTGAAATACATTTCAACTTGGGTATGATTTAGCTAAGTAATGAACTATTAGATCATGTGAGCATAGGCCGAATCTGAAGTTCCATTAATTCATTTAAGAACCACGGGACAAGGTTAGATCTAATGGGTACGGCCGAGCCCCACTCATGGTCCTTGTGTGATCACTTAGAGTGTTGTTGTGTCCCAGTCGAGGTGATTCGACACGGTCAAGGTGATTTGACACGATCAAGGTGATTTGACACGGTCAAGGTGATTTGACACAGTCAAGGTGATTTGACACTGTCAAGGTTATTCGACACAGTCGAGGTGATTCGACACCAAAAATCGTCTATTCGGGTTGAGTACTCCCTATGTCGTCACATATATTAATGTCCTTGCAAAACATTAATTGATCTGTTCATAGACGCTTTACATACCTGTTTTCAAAGGAATCTCTCAAATGTTTACAAGTTTATTCGAACTCAAACAAAACGCATGAACTCACTCAACTTTGTTGATGTCTTCAAAATTACATGTATTTCAGGAAAACAAGGTGGATCTTGGGCGCTGGTGTTGTTTTCAAGATGTAAAGTTCAAGTTTAGATGTCATCCACTTTTGTTGGTTTGTAACATAACCTGAGGATACGTTGGTTGAAACTTAAATGACTTGTGTTTGTAATGTTTTAAACTTATAAATGGATGAACATCATTTTAATCATATAGTTGTTTGTTATAATCGAATGCAATGAAAACTGATCAAGTCACACGTATACGTTTCCGCAAAAGTCAGGGTGTGACACTTACGGCGTATTATGTCCCTACTTGTCGTATTGTTCCGTATTTATGGTGTATTATATCTGTACGATGTCGTATTTTGGCGTATATTGCTGGTTAGTTGACGTGTTGTATCCATTAAACAAACAAAAAACACTTGAAATACATTATACAAACAAAATACCTTTAAATAAGTTCCTTCCACTAGAAAATTATAACAACTCAAAATTTCATAATATTTGAAAATTATTTAATAAATGTTATATATGATACTATAGTTTATTACATTATATTATACTATACTACAACTATAATCATATACGATATCTATACTACAAATATAATTCTATACAAGGTTTTATACTACAAATATATTAAATCTATTCTACACTATACCTATATACTCATACAAGACCTATATTTCACCTATAATATAGTATATTGTACGATACATGTACCAAACCTATACTATACTATCCTTTTAGTCACGCAAAGAAAAAACAATAATATACCATAAACGTTGTACAGATAATATATAAGTGGAGTTTTTCGGGTAGAGAGTTGCTCTAAACCGATTCCCCACAAAAGTCGATTTTGTTAGAAGAGATATGTCTTTGATTACCAAAGATTGTACAAGGTATAAATTTTTTAAAAATATTTTTATTTAAACACACACACACACACACACACGATTTTGGTATTCTTTAACATCATGCGAATTTATTTTTTAATAACATGCGAAATATGTTTTTTTATAAACATGCGATTTCCTTTTTTTTTGAACATGTGATCTTCTGTTTTTACAACATGCGACTTTTTGTTATAACATGCGAATTTGACATTGCATGAATTTAGGCTAAAATTTACCGGTTTTTATAATACAAGGTTTTTCGAAACATGCATGAGGTATGACTAGTGACGGGATTGTCTTAGTCACAACTAGGGGCTAGGCCCCAAATTTTATTAATGACATGAGCTAGGCCCAATAACACGAATGACATGGGCTAGGCCCAATAACATGAATGACATGGGCTACGCCTAATAACACAAATGACTGGGCTAGGCCCAATAACATACAGATTTTAATACTTGGTATGTAGATATGGGATTAAATGATGACAGATCATTGTGCATAAGTAGGATGATGACAATAGTAACCATTAATCACGTAGTGACCAATGTGCAAAAGGTATAGATCTATCGAGTTTGAGGCACGCTCCACTCCTGGTTGGTATACCCTTAGAAGTGCTTTTGTGATCCCAATGATGTCAAAGTTGTCTCGGTTTGGTTACTTACTTATGGCACATAGGTCAGTATTAGCTACACACTGATTGATCCTTAGATTCCATAGGCATCCTACATACTATGATTTCAATACCGGTTTACAGATACGACAAAAAACATTTCATTACTGGTTTACAAACACAACAGTTACGTGTATCGGTTTACAAACATAACAGAAAACATTTCAATATCGATATACAGATACGACATTTCAAACGCTTTGGAATAATATGATCTCACAAACCGGTTTTCAAATGCAAGATTTTCAAATGTTTTAAGAATCATTTGATACAAAACAAACAAACTATAAACACGCCAACTTTATGTTGATTTTTCGCATGTTCTTTCTCAGATTACATTCTCAAAACTATAGAACAGTTGGAATAGAAGAACCCATGGGAATTCGAGTACTTAGCGGGTGTTCACTATCTAGAAGTCTTAAAACTGTATACTTCCTTTGTGCAATGAATATACCGGTTAGTTCACACCAACTCTATCTTATGCGGGTGTGACAACATCAGCACATCTTTCATATAATACTACACACTTACACGATACAAACCTGTACTTATACCCTGATTAATCCCATACACAATAATCACAGACAAAACAAATCCACCATCCACATGAGAAAGAAGGAGAGAAAGTTAGAGAGAGAGAGAGAGTAGAAGAAGAAAGAGGTAAAAATTTATTTTTTACAAAACGGTTCCTATCTATATATTATTTACATAATAACCCTTGGAATGGTCAAATGATAAGAATGCCCTTATGTGCATGGCACATGACCATATTTAACAAAAAAATAAATTGGGTTAGGCTCAAAGGACATACCGTGCAAGATTTTGAAACATTAAGTACAAAACCCGTCAATTTTAAAGGCAAAGGAAACCGCCTGCAATTTAGTATAAACATAAGGACAAAACTTGTAATTTACTCATAAAATAAAAATAGCTTAAAAGGAAATGGAGAACTAAAAGTGTATTTTAAGACATAAAACCTCAAAATTTACCAAAAACTAGATTATTGTTAAAATAAGAGATAAATGTCCGGATAATCTCTGTGGTTTGCTCCATTTTCACCTATAGTCCCTACATTTTTAAAATTACAGCTATAGTCCCCAAATTTTACACATTTGTTCTCGGATAGTCCCTAGCATGGATAGGGGTTAATTTTTGGTGTTAAGTGAGTGTGAAATGACCTAAATACCTTTACTATAAAACAAAATCTAATTTATTATTTAAATATTCAAGTGGGCTCCACCATTATTATTTTAACATTAAAAGACTAACCCCTCCCCCACCCCACCCCAACCCTCCCCCACCTCGTCTTCACCACAACCGTTTACCGACGACATCATCTTCACTACCGTCGTTAATCCTTTGCTATACATCTCCCCCTCCATCCATGCCCCATCACCTCCCTTTTCATCTTTGTTGTGTCCCACCACTGCCACATCGTATTCACCATCCCTCAATCTGTTAGACCCATACTAATTTAACGTTAATATATATAACTAAAGTAAGCATTTTATAAGAAAATGCCACTTATAAAAAACATTTACATCATAAGTATTTAAACATGTTTACAACATCCAAAAACATAGTTAAAAGTGTTTACATATTCCACTTTTTACAAAACAAAACGAGATCAATGCGGAAGCATCATTTAGTTGCGTGCTCGGTTCTTGTTCTACGCTTGATCATCATCCGGAGGGTCTTAATATGCACCTAGTGTCAAACATTAACACAAACTTTAGTTATGAAGGACTTAAGACATTTTAAAACAAGTCCCATAGACAAAACAAACAAAATATAAAATTTTGCCAGCTTTTCAGCTCTAGCGGGCCGGGAGAGCTTGCCCCTTTTTCTTTCGCGGGCCGCTAAATGGTCGCGTGGCGCGACGGTGTGACCAGTTTATGGTCGTGTAGCGCGACAGCCTGGTTTCGACAGAAGGTTTCCTTCTTTTAGCTGCACATTTTCCCAGCTATAATTTTAACCAAAATTCCAACTTCAAAGTTTCATAACTTTTGATCTACTTATCCAAATTACGTGATTCTTGTTTCTATGCGACCGTAATACAATTACGGATCCGTTTATCATCTTGATTCAGATCAAAATCTGATTTATAAGCAAACGGCTTATAAATCCTTTATGCCATTATTTGACCCGTTTCATTTTATCAACATTCTACATATTTATTAACGATGATTATTTCTTGTCATTTTTACCCATTCCCGGGCTTGTCAAACATCTGCGTTTTCGTTCCCATTACATGGTTTACACACGCATTTACATCATGCTTGTTATCTACAACTCCAGCATGCATATCTTAACAATATTTAACGAAATCAAGTTTTCTATATTTTGACCCATATCCAGGGGTTCATTAAATCAAGTTTTGGCGTGTCCGTTTCTCGGCTTACGCACTCATTATACCAATTTATTGTGTGACATTCGAGTCACTTCAAAAACTATCGTTTTAAACATCAATTTGACCCATTTGGTTGTCGAGTGAAAGCCATCACTTCAATGACATACCAAACATGTTCTAACCATCTGTTTTGACCCGTTTGGTTGTCGAGTGAGCTTCATCACTTCAATGACATACCAAACTCATACATTACGCTATAACAACATTAACATAATTACGACCGATGTATGTACACAATGTAACGAAACTACAAGTCGCGTACATTTCAAAGCTGATCCTTCAAGCGCGTGTCTGCTCCGACTTGTCCGCTTGAAGATTCGACCACCTTGCTTATAGAGTTCAACCAACAACGTGTTTAGAACTCATATCGCTTCATATTACACTTAATTCACCATATTATTAAATTACGCGTTTCTTTCAAAATCTCAACATATTAGCGTTCGTTTAGGCATTTTAACAAACACCTTGTGGGCATGATTATTATACATCTCCTATCTAGTTCATAATCAACTTTCAACCAAGTTTTAAATCATCAAATTTCAAGCCCTTATGCCTAGCATTCAAAATCAACATCAAGACTTGCATCATACATCAGTTTTACACTATTTCAACATTGAAATTTATGTGTTCATCACAATGATATAAAACCCACTTAACACATATTTGGGAGTTCATCAATTTCATGGTTTTTCATCACTAAATCATTAAACTTTCAACTAGGGTTTTCTCCTAGACATGGATTTAACATAACATCACTCATACATTTAACAATCAAACATGAATTTCAATTATGAGTGTTTATCAAAGTTTGAAGATATCACCAAATGATCAAATTAAACATACCTTGTGATCCCGTAAGTTAGTTGATCACGATTTTAGTTAAAACCCCGAATCTCTATGCTTGATTCCTCTTGAATTTGCTCACTTTTATGATTTTCGGGTACAAATGAGGAGTTCCCTTTGATAGCTTATGTAGGCGTCGACCAGAACACACACATGTGTGTGTGTTTTGGTTTTTGTTTTATTTTAATTAAACTCATTTTCTAACTTGTGACAACTCGAACTTTAGACTTGCTTTGATGTAACGTTACGTGCTTATGAGAACCGAATTATATGATTTTAAATGAATGTTTGTTATGTGCCTTATGTGTATGTATGTTATGAGAATGTTACACGAGTCCAAACCGCACACCATAACTAATCGCACAAGCCCATTCGGGCCTCATGCTTTGCACACGGAACCTTGGGCAGCCCAAGGGAGGGTTCGGCCCACCCCTACCTTAGCCGATTGACATATGGGAATGTTGTAACCATTCCCCACTTTTTACAAAACCACAATACACACAAGAACCCTAGTTGTTACTTTTCTCTCTCTCGGCTTGCTTGGAAATCCGACGGCAAACAATCCTTCTTCGGATCAAGGATCTCGGCTCACCTTCTCTTTGTTCCAATCCATTCGGTTAGTATGTTAGTATGTATGATTCATGTGTCATTGTATGTGATGTTGTTAACAACCGAGAATCCTTGTTCGCATGATCTTCTGTGGTTATAGTTAATAGTGGTTGTAAATCAGCCTTCATGTATTAATTTTATGGTTGTTGATGATGTGATGATCGGGTACTAGTTCACAGGATTTGGATGCTTGTTTATATAATAACCGGTTGATAGAATGGCTAGATGATTGGTATGAATGTTGTATAGTTATTGATGAATTGTTTAAGTGTTGTTCATGTTGTTGTTCATACGAATTAAGGTTTAGAAAACCCTGTTTGATCGATGATTTCTTGAATGGTAAACTGTTAGTTGTTAATTGATTTTTGGAAACTGACAACGATAATTGATTTGCATAAATGTGGTAACTGAATTGCATGAAATCAGGAAAGCTGTTACACGCTTGGTTGCGACCCAGATTGCGAGTCGGGAACCCACAGTCTCGACTCGAGACCATAACAGCATCAGTCGAAACCTTGGTTGCGAGTCCTGTTGCGACTCGTAACCGAACCATGACGAGCCGAGACCACTGTTGCGACTCGTAATCTCCTGTTGTGACTCGTAATCCCCGTTGCGACTCGAGATCGCTGGTTGTGACTCGAGACCAGTATGCACGAACACTGTTTTGGACTCACATTGTCACGGGCCCAATCAATTGGGCCAATTAAATTGGACTTATGAAATTGACGGTTTAATGTATTGGGCCGTAAGTATTATTGGACTGCTTATCTGTTTGGGCCGAAATGATATTTGATGGTTTGTATTTGGGCTGATTGTCTGTTGGGCTTAGACATTGGATCGCACAAGTTATGCTCTTGACTATTAAGTGTTACCATGTTCTATGCGTGCTCGAAACATGTTATCTTGTATGTTCTATACGTGTATTACCTTAGTCAAAACCTGACTTGCATAATAACCATGATAGGACGTGGTTGACCATTTACTAGCTTACCTGTACTCTTGTGTATCTGCCGAGCAAACCAAGGTGAGTTCACACAGCCAAGGCATGGGATTTCCGGGTTGGGAATTGGGTTGGATATGTTGGAAAGAACTACCCGTAATTACGCATTCACTAGACTATAGACCATCATCCTCAGGATAGTCAGGACACGTTACGTAAAGCCTACGTAACCCAGTATTTGCCATTTGTCTCCCGGGTCGGGAGGACACGTTACGTAAAGCCTACGTGACCCAATACCTTCTACTGTCTTCCGGGTCGGAAGGACACGCTGCGTAAAGCCTACGTAGCCCCCCCACGCGTACCACTGTCCTCGGGGAAGGGCACGTCACGTAAAGCCTACGTGACCCAGTACGTATTCCTGTTCTCGGTTTAAGAAGAACACATGGTTGCACTAGTCTAGTAAGTACCATAATGGGAAGCCCCCATTATAAAGGATAAACGTGAGAATCCCTCACCAGTAGTATATACATGGGAAACCCCCACTAGATGACTTATGCATTACTATTACGCACTTACTTTCTGTGAACTCGCTCAACTAGTTTGTTGATTATTTGCTGCATGCCTTGCAGGACCTTAGGTACATTATGGAGCTTGCACAGGGAGGAGCAGGTCGTTGTGGGATACGGATCATGAACGATATCTGAACTTATAACTATTTTGAGATTACATTACTATGCTTCCGCTACTTAAACAATGTTTGGTTTTGAAACATCAATCATGTCATGATGAATTACATTAATTACTTTCATTACTATTAAATGCTATGTTTGTTATGATTGATGGCTTGATCCTGGTCAGTCACGCTCCCAGGCGGCGATACCCCGCAGGTGGATTTTGGGGGTGTGACAGATTGGTATCAGAGCCGTTGGTTATAGAGAACTTGGTTTTAATATGGGAAAACGTTTTTATTAAAACCAGACTATAACCAGAACAGTGCTCACAACGATCCACAACGATGCTTCGCTCCACGTGCAAGACTCGACATCCTAGGTAATAAGGTTTATGTTTATTGCCTGTTTGCTAGAACTGCTTAGAACTTTGCTCGCATTACTCTTAGATACACATGATACTATAGCATGAGAATCCCTACGTGCTTACGCTTTTCTGTCATCGCCCTACTCGCGAACCACTCTCATTTACGTTACTTTTTACTATGAAGATCATGTCTGGACGAATCAACATGACTCAAGCCCAGCTAGAGGCTCTTGTTCAAGCTCAAGTTGCTGCGGCACTTGCAGCTGCTCAAGCAGGTAGTATATCCTGTAGTTATAACTTACGCTAGGATCTTTAGATCCTACATTCCTAAACTAGCCCTTGTATTTAAACTTTTCCCTATTCGTACACAATAGGTCAACCAGCGCAGCAAGTTTGCACCTTTAAGAACTTCATGGACTGTCGTCCAAGTACCTTCAGCGGCACAGAGGGGGCAGTGGGACTCCTCCACTGGTTTGAAAAGCTAGAGTCAGTATTCAAAATGTGCGAGTGCCCTGAGGCTCGCAAGGTTAAGTATGCAACTGGCACCTTGGAAGGAATCGCGCTAACCTGGTGGAACGCGCAGGTGCAAATTCTGGGGTTGGCAGCTGCTAACGCCACCCCATGGAACGATTTCAAGGAACTCATCAAGCGTGAGTATTGCACGCGTGAAGATATTCACAAGTTGGAAGACGAACTGTATAATTTGAAGATGGTTGGGTCAGAGATCGAAGCGTATACTAAACGGTCGAATGAGCTGGCCGTGCTATGTCCAACTATGGTAGACCCTCCATACAAGCGCATTGAGATGTATCTCAAGGGGTTGGCACCAGAAATCCAGAGCCATGTTACCTCGGCTAATCTCGACAACATCCAGGAAATTCAACGCCTCGCTCATCGTATCACCGACCAGGCAGTGGATCAGAATAAACTGCCTAAGCGTGTCAGCGCTACTGCCACAGTCACTCCTTTAGCTACTCCCGCTACTACTGGTGACAGCAAAAGGAAGTGGGATGGAGATTCCAGTAAAGGTTCAGCATCTGTTCAGTCTCAAGCTCAGCAGCAGAAGATTGACCACTACCAGAGTCCTGGTCAGCAATCCTCTAGTAGTCATAGACGGGGAAGATATCAGGGATTTCACCCCAAGTGTCACAATTGCAACAGGCACCATAGCGGCCCATGCAACAAGGGTCGTTGTCAAAGGTGTCTCAAGATGGGGCACGAGGCTAAAGACTGTAGGAGTCCACGGCCTGCGAATCAGAACCAGCAACCTCAACTACCAGCTCCGCAGAACGGGAATCAGCAACAGCAGCCACAGCGTGGAAACCGGGGATGTTTCCAGCGTGGGGCTGAAGGTCATTTCAAACGCGATTGCCCTCAGTTGAACCAGAATCGCAACAACAATAACCAGGGCAACGGGAACAACAACGGTGGGAACAACAACAATAATGGCAACGAGGCTAGGGGACGCGCTTTTGTGCTAGGTCGAGGTGACGCAGTGAACAATCCCAACGTAGTTATGGGTAAGTTTCTCCTCGACAATATTTACGTTACTGTTTTGTTTGATTCGGGTGCGGATACAAGCTATATGTCTGTGAAAATGTGTCAATTGCTACAACGTGCACCAACACTTTTACCCACCAAACATGTAGTAGAGTTAGCTAACGGTAAAAGTCTAGAAGCCACGCACGTAGTTCAGGGTTGTAATCTTATCCTAGCTGGTCAAGCTTTCACTATCGACCTCATTCCCATAGTTTTGGGTAGCTTCGACGTCGTGATTGGGATGGATTGGTTATCCCAACACCAGGCAGAAATTTTATGCAGCGAGAAGATTATTCGCATTCCTCGTTCTGGTCAGGAACCTCTCGAAGTTCAAGGTGACAGGAGTGGTGCAGTGGTCGGCATCATCTCTTTCTTGAAGGCGCAGAAATGCTTACGAAAGGGTCACACAGCCATTCTGGCTCTTGTTTCAGATGCATCAGCAAAAGAAAAGAAATTGGAGGATATTCCAATTGTACGCGATTACCCTCAGGTGTTTCCTGAAGACTTACCTGGCTTACCGCCTCATCGTCAGGTCGAATTTCAAATCGAGCTCGCTCCAGGAGCAGCACCCATAGCTCGCACACCATACCGTCTAGCTCCATCAGAATTGGAGGAACTGTCGAAGCAGCTACAAGAGCTTTTGGAAAAGGGCTTCATTCGTCCAAGCTCTTCGCCTTGGGGAGCTCCAGTACTTTTCGTGAAAAAGAAAGACGGTACGTTCAGAATGTGCATAGACTACCGTGAACTCAACAAGGTGACGGTGAAGAACCGTTATCCTCTTCCGCGCATCGACGACTTATTCGACCAGTTGCAAGGGTCGAGTTACTATTCCAAGATAGACTTGAGGTCAGGGTATCATCAGCTGAGAGTCCGGGATGAGGACGTCTCCAAGACAGCCTTCAGAACTCGTTACGGTCACTACGAGTTTCTTGTCATGCCATTTGGGTTAACAAACGCGCCTGCTGTATTTATGGACCTTATGAACAGGGTGTGCAAACCCTATCTTGACAAGTTTGTCATAGTATTCATCGACGACATCCTGATTTACTCCAAGAGTCAGGAGGAACACGAGCAGCATCTTCGCCTGATATTGGAACTCCTTCGGAAGGAACAGCTGTACGCCAAGCTTTCTAAATGCGACTTCTGGCTTCGTGAAGTCCACTTCTTAGGCCATGTAGTGAACAAGGATGGGATCCATGTCGATCCATCCAAGGTAGATTCGATCAGAAACTGGCCTGCACCACGTACGCCAACGGAAATACGCCAATTCTTGGGTTTGGCAGGTTACTACAGACGGTTTATTAAAGACTTCTCCAAGATCGCGCAACCACTTACACTACTGACACAGAAGGGTGTCACCTACCGTTGGGGCAACACGCAGGAAACTGCTTTTCAGTATCTAAAGGATAGGCTTTGCAGCGCACCTATTCTCTCATTGCCAGAGGGCACGGATGACTTCGTGGTATATTGTGACGCATCAATACAGGGTCTGGGTTGTGTATTGATGCAGCGGGATAAAGTTATTGCCTACGCCTCTCGTCAACTAAAAATTCATGAACGGAACTATACGACGCACGATTTAGAGCTGGGGGCTGTTGTTTTCGCACTTAAGATATGGCGACACTACCTGTACGGTACCCGGTGCACGATTTACACCGATCACAGGAGTCTCGAGCATATTCTTAAACAGAAGGATTTGAACATGCGTCAACGACGATGGGTTGAATTACTGAACGACTACGAATGCGCTATCAAGTACCATCCAGGCAAAGCCAATGTTGTGGCTGATGCCCTCAGTCGGAAAGACACTTTACCACGGCGCGTGCGAGCGCTACAGCTTACAATTCAGTCTAGCCTTCCTATACAGATACGAAATGCTCAGATGGAAGCATTGAAGCCCGAAAACGTCCAGGCTGAAGCCTTACGCGGCTCACGACAGCAAATGGAACAGAAGGCAGACGGCGCCTACTATGTAACGGGGCGTATTTGGGTCCCACTCTATGGCGGTCTACGCGAACTTGTGATGGACGAAGCACACAAGTCTCGCTACTCGGTACATCCAGGGTCGGACAAGATGTACCACGACATCAGCACTACTTATTGGTGGCCTAGCATGAAGGCCCACATCGCTACGCACGTTGGAAAATGCTTGACCTGTGCGAGAGTCAAGGTTGAATATCAGAAACCAGCTGGCCTACTTCAGCAGCCTAAGATACCTCAATGGAAATGGGCAGAAATTTCCATGGACTTCGTTACAGGCCTACCTAGATCCCAGCATGGGAATGATACTATATGGGTGATCGTGGATCGACTCACCAAGTCTGCACACTTCCTAGCTATAAAGGAAACGGATAAGTTCTCCACCCTCGCAGACGTCTATCTAAAAGAAGTTGTTTCGAGGCACGGGGTGCCCACATCCATCATTTCGGATCGCGATGCACGATTCACGTCAGAGCTATGGCAAGCGATGCACAAATCTTTCGGCTCGCGACTAGACATGAGCACAGCATATCATCCTCAGACGGATGGGCAGTCTGAGCGAACGATTCAAACACTTGAAGACATGCTTAGGGCATGCGTTATCGATTTCGGCAACGGCTGGGAAAAGCACCTCCCTTTGGTGGAGTTTTCGTACAATAATAGTTATCACACCAGCATACAAGCCGCTCCATTCGAGGCATTGTACGGGCGTAAATGCCGGTCACCTCTCTGTTGGGCAGAGGTGGGGGATAGTCAGATTACGGGTCCAGAGACTGTAGTGGACGCCACGGAAAAGATTGCACAGATACGACAACGCATGGCGGCAGCACGCGACCGTCAGAAAGCCTACGCGGACAAGCGTAGAAAACCTTTGGAATTTCAGGTCGGGGACCGGGTTTTATTAAAAGTCTCACCCTGGAAGGGTGTGGTACGTTTTGGCAAACGGGGCAAACTAAATCCGCGGTACGTCGGACCATTCGAAATCATAGAAAAGATTGGCAAAGTAGCATACAAGCTAAACCTACCAGCTGAACTCGGGGCAGTTCACAATGTCTTTCATGTATCGAACTTAAAGAAGTGCCTATCAGATGAAACCCTCATCATTCCTTTTAAGGAACTCACTATCGACGAGCGGTTGCAGTTCGTCGAGGAACCTGTTGGAATTACGGACCGGGATGTAAAGGTCCTCAAAAACAAGAGAATACCTCTTGTTCGAGTTCGTTGGAACTCCAAACGTGGCCCAGAATACACCTGGGAACGCGAAGACAGGATGACAGAAAAGTACCCCCAATTGTTCGCGAACAGTACAACCACTGCTGAGGCTGAAGCTACTACTTCGGAATTTCGGGACGAAATTCCAGATCAACGGGGGGAGGATGTGACACCCCAGGAAAACCAGTGAACGATTGAACTTACCTAGCTTCCTCAGTGAGTGCATACCAAATTTCGGGACGAAATTTCCAATTAGTTGGGGATAATGTGACAACTCGAACTTTAGACTTGCTTTGATGTAACGTTACGTGCTTATGAGAACCGAATTATATGATTTTAAATGAATGTTTGTTATGTGCCTTATGTGTATGTATGTTATGAGAATGTTACACGAGTCCAAACCGCACACCATAACTAATCGCACAAGCCCATTCGGGCCTCATGCTTTGCACACGGAACCTTGGGCAGCCCAAGGGAGGGTTCGGCCCACCCCTACCTTAGCCGATTGACATATGGGAATGTTGTAACCATTCCCCACTTTTTACAAAACCACAATACACACAAGAACCCTAGTTGTTACTTTTCTCTCTCTCGGCTTGCTTGGAAATCCGACGGCAAACAATCCTTCTTCGGATCAAGGATCTCGGCTCACCTTCTCTTTGTTCCAATCCATTCGGTTAGTATGTTAGTATGTATGATTCATGTGTCATTGTATGTGATGTTGTTAACAACCGAGAATCCTTGTTCGCATGATCTTCTGTGATTATAGTTAATAGTGGTTGTAAATCAGCCTTCATGTATTAATTTTATGGTTGTTGATGATGTGATGATCGGGTACTAGTTCACAGGATTTGGATGCTTGTTTATATAATAACCGGTTGATAGAATGGCTAGATGATTGGTATGAATGTTGTATAGTTATTGATGAATTGTTTAAGTGTTGTTCATGTTGTTGTTCATACGAATTAAGGTTTAGAAAACCCTGTTTGATCGATGATTTCTTGAATGGTAAATTGTTAGTTGTTAATTGATTTTTGGAAACTGACAACGATAATTGATTTGCATAAATGTGGTAACTGAATTGCATGAAATCAGGAAAGCTGTTACACGCTTGGTTGCGACCCAGATTGCGAGTCGGGAACCCACAGTCTCGACTCGAGACCATAACAGCATCAGTCGAAACCTTGGTTGCGAGTCCTGTTGCGACTCGTAACCGAACCATGACGAGCCGAGACCACTGTTGCGACTCGTAATCTCCTGTTGTGACTCGTAATCCCCGTTGCGACTCGAGATCGCTGGTTGCGACTCGAGACCAGTATGCACGAACACTGTTTTGGACTCACATTGTCACGGGCCCAATCAATTGGGCCAATTAAATTGGACTTATGAAATTGACGGTTTAATGTATTGGGCCGTAAGTATTATTGGACTGCTTATCTGTTTGGGCCGAAATGTTATTTGATGGTTTGTATTTGGGCTGATTGTCTGTTGGGCTTAGACATTGGATCGCACAAGTTATGCTCTTGACTATTAAGTGTTACCATGTTCTATGCGTGCTAAAACATGTTATCTTGTATGTTCTATACGTGTATTACCTTAGTCAAAACCTGACTTGCATAATAACCATGATAGGACGTGGTTGACCATTTACTAGCTTACCTGTACTCTTGTGTATCTGCCGAGCAAACCAAGGTGAGTTCACACAGCCAAGGCATGGGATTTCCGGGTTGGGAATTGGGTTGGATATGTTGGAAAGAACTACCCGTAATTACGCATTCACTAGACTATAGACCATCGTCCTCAGGATAGTCAGGACACGTTACGTAAAGCCTACGTAACCCAGTATTTGCCATTTGTCTCCCGGGTCGGGAGGACACGTTACGTAAAGCCTACGTGACCCAATACCTTCTACTGTCTTCCGGGTCGGAAGGACACGCTGCGTAAAGCCTACGTAGCCCCCCCACGCGTACCACTGTCCTCGGGGAAGGGCACGTCACGTAAAGCCTACGTGACCCAGTACGTATTCCTGTTCTCGGTTTAAGAAGAACACATGGTTGCACTAGTCTAGTAAGTACCATAATGGGAAGCCCCCATTATAAAGGATAAACGTGAGAATCCCTCACCAGTAGTATATACATGGGAAACCCCCACTAGATGACTTATGCATTACTATTACGCACTTACTTTCTGTGAACTCGCTCAACTAGTTTGTTGATTATTTGCTGCATGCCTTGCAGGACCTTAGGTACATTATGGAGCTTGCACAGGGAGGAGCAGGTCGTTGTGGGATACGGATCATGAACGATATCTGAACTTATAACTATTTTGAGATTACATTACTATGCTTCCGCTACTTAAACAATGTTTGGTTTTGAAACATCAATCATGTCATGATGAATTACATTAATTACTTTCATTACTATTAAATGCTATGTTTGTTATGATTGATGGCTTGATCCTGGTCAGTCACGCTCCCAGGCGGCGATACCCCGCAGGTGGATTTTGGGGGTGTGACATAACTTAACCCTTTTAGTCCCTCCTGTTTCTAGAGTTATCAAAAGGATTATTAAACAAAGTTTTCTTTATTGTTTTTAAGGCACATAACTAACTAGGTTGATTATTCCTAGTTATCTTATCCTTGGTTGTGACCAACATACATAACATAGGTTATTTATAGAATTTCTAACATTTTCGGGGTGTTACACAATCTAACCCACCATTCATCACCATATCTCCGGTCAACCTACAACACATATCTCTAGTTAAAAAACATACCCATTTGTCTCCGACCACCATCAAAAAACACACCCATCTGTCCCCGACCACCATAAAATACTATAAATCACATCTAACAACCATCAAAAAATACACCCATCTGTCTCCGGTCAATCCGCTCTCTCACTGTAACTGTTATTCGCATTCAATTTATTAAGCTTCTTCTCACGTAACTTCATCGCAACAAATCTCATTTCTTTAGTAATCCCTTCCACTTCCCCTAGCCGGAGCCTCCGATACCCCTTTCGCTTCTTCTTCACCGGCGGCAGCAGGTTGTACAACAAATATTCGTCTTGCGGTAGTGAAATTGTTGAAGAATCGGTGGTGGAGTTTGAATAGTAGGAGATGTGGAACCCTAAGGGGATTTATTAGGGTTATTTGTGTGGTTGTGGGGTGGAGAGGATAGTGGAGCAAGGTTCGAGATGGTGGTTTTATTGTTTTTCTCCGGTTAATCAGAAATTATGGTTGTTGTAAGGATAGTTGCAGACTTGCACAACAATGGTGTGCTCTATCCTTGATTTCGGTAATTTGAGAGAATGGTGGGCTCCGTTATCTTTTAAGGTAGGTTTTATGTTTTAATAAAATGATGGCCCCACTTACATTTAGATGGTAATTTTAATGTTTTAAATATTTTGTTTTATAGCAAGGGTATTTATATACTATTAGTTTATAAGAATCTTAGGCATCATTACTTGTAAGTTGTGCTAGATATATTGCACAAGTTATTTTCCATTTATCCTTATATTGGTTTTCTTGGGTGGTGGCTAGGGGTGTGCACGGTTCGGTTCGGTTTTTGGGTAAAATCAAAACCGTAACCGAAATTCGGTTTTTGAAAACCGTTCGGGTTCGGTGTTTTCGGTTTTGGTTATTACGGTTTTAACAACGGTTCGGTTCGGTTTTTCGGTTTATTAAACAAATTAAGTTAGATTCAAAAATTAAAAGTATAATTCAAAGTTTAAAAATGTTTCTTAAATGTTTACATTTAAGTTAATATATTTAGTCATTTTTATTAATAGTGTTCATATAAACATAACCTTCTAATCCATTTTAATGTTTTTATTAAGACGTTTTCTTTTATAATACTTTGAAAATCATTTAATTTTTATGTTAAATTTAGTTATTTCTTGTAAACAATGGATAAATCATTTTCATGATACATAAACATGTTATGTTCTTATTATAAATATTTGACAATCAAGAATAAAATTAATAATAATTCTTAGTATCATGGATTAAACACTTAAACAACTTAAATATAAAAATATATGGATTTGACATACTATTATAACATATCGGTTCGGTTCGATTATTTTCAGTTACTGAAAATGGTTATCCGAAAACCGAACCAAAATTTTCGATTATTAAAAATCTAAAAACCGAACCGTCGAATCAGAAATAAGGAGATGTTGAGTGCATAATGAGAGAGGGGGTGGTCCTAGGAGGCAACAACAACCCTCAACCAGTTTTCTGGCGAGGCGGTGCCGGTGCTTAAGTGCTCTGATGATGAGGTTTTGAGATGGTGGGGGTTGGAAATAACTTTCAAGAATTTGGACATAGTTGAGGGGGTTACATATACAGATACATATTATATATGTATGTAGGTATAACCTCATAAAAGGAGATTTATGTAAAGATTCTTGGAAGACTTGAGGATATGTTATACAATATTTATGAAATCAAATATTGAAGGAAAAGTTGAGTTTAAGAGAGTGAGAAATAGAGGAAGGTTTTGGGGAGAGATAAATATAGTGGGTAACTAGGGATGTTTATACATATAGGTAAGCAACAACTCTTTTATCGAATAAAAAATTAACTTTGGTAAAACCTTTTGTTTATTACCATTACAGCCACCATCAAAAACACCACCAACCATGTCACACCCCCAAAATCCACACGCGGAGTACCACCGCTTGGAGGCGTGACATGACCAGGATTAAGCCACCAATCATATTGAACAGTAAGTAATAAGTAATAATAAATCAACCCAAACCAATATGAAAGGTGATTTCAAAACCAAACATAGTTTATGTAAATGTATGACATGGAACTCAACGGTCCATGTGCCCACAACGATCGCGCCTCCCGTGCAAGCTCCATGAGTACCTATGGTCCTGCAAGGCATGTAATAGAAAGTCAACAACTAGTTGAGCGAGTTCACAGTAAGTAAGTTCGTAATAGTAAGTTCGTTGCATCACCATGCGTTATATACTAAGTCAATTGTATGTTCATTTAGGTGGGGGCTTCCCACATTGTATGTTCGGTTAGTGGGGGCTTCCCATGTTGTATATACTAGACTAGTGGTAACCATAAGTGTTCTTCTTAGCCTGAGAACAGGAGTACGTACGAGGTTTACGTAGGTTTTACATAAGTACCCTTCTTAACCCGAGGACAGTGGTACGCGGGGGTTTACGTAGGTTTTACGTAAGTGTCCTTCATAACCCTAGGACAGTGGTATGTATGAGTTTACGTAGGTTTTACGTAAGTGTCCCTCGAACCCTGAGGACAGTAGTAAGCACAAGTATTACGTAGGTTTTACGTAAGGGTCCTTCGCAACCGATGACGATGGTAGATAGTCTAGTAACAATGTAAGTCCAAGTAATTGTTCCATCCCATTCCTTCAATCCCATTCCCTACCCACCGGGAATCCCATGCCTTGGTAAGAGTGTGAACTCACCTTGGTTTGCTCGGTTTGTTATTGTGCTTCTAGTGTTAATTAATGGTTAGGTCCGTTACACACGACCTAAGGTACATTGCACATAAACTCAATGTAAGTGTTTACGTTCAAATAAGGTTTACAATTCTTTGGTGTCCAAACAACTGTGTTCCGTGTGATAATTGTTTACAGATTGACATGACATAGATTGCACATACATACAGTAACATACGTGACATGCAGTAACATGCAGTAACATGCAGTGGCATACAGTATCATACAGTAACACTTATGAACCAAACAACAAACTCGGACCCCTTTAACGTTTGAAAACTCAGACCATGTGTTTTGTTTACAAATCTCGGACCGTACAAGCATTAATAAAACTCGGATCATACATTAATAACAAAACTCGGATCATACATGCTTAACAAAATTCGGACCATACATGCATCAACAAAGTTCGGACCAAACACCCCCCCCCCCACAAAAGTTCGGACCAGTCATCCCCCTCTTAAAAACTCGGACCAAACATCCCTTCTAAAACTCAGACCTTATAACATCAATAAAAACTCGGACCTTTAAAGGCTGCCAAAATTCGGACTCATCAAAACCAATAAACTCGGATCATGCAACTTAATAAACTCGAACTCAGGATTTTCATTGCCAAAGTCCGGACTCAACATCACCAACAAAAACTCGGACCATGTGTTACTTTAATAAAACTCGGACTTGTGACTTCACAAAGTCCTGACACTTAACTCCGAGTTATCAACATGCGTGAATTCCAAAACCATTTTACAGAATTTCAATGGAACAGTTACATTGCAGGTTACGATCAAAACCCTAATTTTCATACATTGGCAATGCTGTAATCTAATCAACAATCAAACACCTCTAACATATCAGGCATCTTAATACCAGGCAAGTGATTACACAACTGTTCATAAACCATTTCACAATAATCAGAATGATCAATAAACACAGAACCATTATTTGGAGAACTAGGGTTTGCATGAATCAAATAACCAATGATTAACAACAAATCATCATTAAACATTTACCTTAGATTGATTCTAGATGGATTTGGGAAATCAAGATTGATGCGAGAGAACTTGTGTAGCCAAGAATGATGAGAGCAATGGTTGTAGAGAGAATGATTTGAACTGCCGTATGATTGGAATTGGTGAGAATGATTAGGGTTGAGAGGTTTTGTTTTATTTTCCTTTTTAACACTAAACACCCCTAAGTATCATCTTTTACATAAAACACACACACCACATATAATTTACAGTCAAGGCACAAAGTTCTCATGTAAGTCAAATAATGCACAAAGTAATGCATCGTTCCATGCAATGCAAAAGATTGTGAGACCAACTTAATTGTGTTAAGTTAAAGCATTAACCTGAAGTTACGGGTTGTCACATTATCCCCAACTTGAAAGAAATTTCGTCCCGAAATTTAGCGTGCGGTTACTGAGGAAGCTAGTTAAGTTGTATCGTTTACTTGTTTCCCTGGGGTTTCACATCACACCCCCGTTGATTTGGAATATCGTCCCGAAATTCTGTAGTAGCTTCAGCCTCAGTAGTGGTTGCACTGTTTCCGAATAGCTGGGGATACTTGAGTTTCATTTGGTCTTCTCGTTCCCAGGTGAACTCTGGGCCACGACGGGAGTTCCAACGAACTCGTACAAGAGGTATTCTAGTGTTCTTGAGGACCTTAACATCCCGGTCTGTGATTTCGACTGGTTCCTTGACGAATCGCAACTGTTCGTCGATAGTGAGCTCCTTCAAAGGAAGTATGAGGGTCTCATCTGACAGACACTTCTTCAGATTCGACACGTGGAAAACGTTGTGAACTGCACCGAGTTCTGCTGATAGGTTTAGTTTGTAGGCCACTTTGCCTATTCTTTCAATGACTTCGAACGGTCCAACATTCCGCGGATTGAGCTTGCCTCGTTTACCAAAACGAACCACACCCTTCCAGGGTGAGACTTTGAGTAGCACTCGATCCCCAACTTGGAACTCGAGCGGTTTTCTGCGTTTATCAGCGTAACTTTTCTGACGGTCACGAGCTGCCGCCATGCGTTGTCGTATCTATGCAATCCGTTCAGTAGCATCAACTACCATTTCTGGACCCGTGATCTGACTATCACCCACCTCTGCCCAAGAAAGAGGTGATCGGCATTTACGTCCGTATAATGCCTCGAATGGAGCGGCTTGTATGCTGGTGTGGTAACTGTTGTTGTACGAAAACTCCACTAATGGGAGATGTTTTTCCCAGCTGTTGCCGAAGTCGATAACACACGCCCAAAGCATGTCTTCTAGATTCTGGATTGTGCGCTCAGACTGCCCATCCATCTGAGGGTGGTAAGCTGTGCTCATGTCTAACCGTGAGCCAAAAGATTTGTGCATTGCTTGCCACAGTTCTGAAGTAAATCGTGCATCATGATCTGAGATAATAGAGGTTGGCACTCCATGCCTCGAAACAACTTCTTTCAAGTAAATGTCTGCTAGAGTGGAGAACTTATCCGTTTCCTTGATAGCCAAGAAGTGTGCAGACTTTGTGAGTCGATCCACGATCACCCAAATGGTATCATTCCCATGTTGAGATCTAGGCAGGCCAGTAACAAAATCCATGGAAATTTCCTCCCATTTCCATTGAGGTATCTTGGGTTGCTGAAGTAGGCCTGATGGTTTCTGATATTCCGCCTTGACTCTCGCACAAGTCAAACATTTCGACGTAAGTTGCAATGTGGGCCTTCATACTAGGCCACCAATACGTAGTTCTGATGTCGTGGTACATTTTATCCGAACCTGGATGTACCGAGTAGCGAGACTTGTGTGCTTCATCCATCACAAGTTCTCGTAAACCGCCATATAGTGGGACCCAATACGCCCCGTTACATAGTAGGCGCCGTCTTCCCTTTGTTCTAATCGTTGCCTTGAGCCGCGTAAGGCTTCAGCCCTTACGTTTTCTGGTTTCAATGCTTCCACCTGAGCATCTCGTATCTGTGCAGGAAGACTAGACTGAATAGTAAGCTGTAATGCTCGCACGCGTCTAGGTACAGTATCCTTTCGACTGAGAGCGTCAGCCACAACATTGGCTTTGCCTGGATGGTACTTGATGGCACATTCGTAATCATTGAGTAACTCAACCCATCGACGTTGACGCATGTTCAATTCCTTCTGCTTGAAGATATGCTCGAGACTCCTGTGATCGGTGTAGATAGTGCACTTGGTACCGTACAGGTAGTGTCGCCATATCTTGAGCGCGAAAACAACAGCTCCCAGCTCTAAATCGTGCGTAGTATAGTTCCGTTCGTGGATCTTAAGTTGGCGTGAAGCGTAAGCAATGACTTTATCCCGTTGCATCAATACACAACCAAGACCCTGTATCGATGCGTCGCAGTAGACCACAAAATCGTCGGTGCCCTCTGGCAATGAAAGGATAGGTGCACTGCAAAGTCTATCCTTTAAGTGCTGAAAAGCGGTTTCCTGAGTATCACCCCAACGATAAGTGACACCCTTCTGTGTCAGTAGTGTAAGCGACTGAGCAATCTTTGAGAAGTCCTTGATGAACCGTCTGTAATAACCCGCCAAACCCAAGAATTGGCGTATTTCCGTTGGTGTACGTGGTGCAGGCCAGTTCCTGATCGAGTCTACCTTAGATGGATCAACATGAATCCCATCCCTGTTTACTACATGGCCTAGAAAGTGGACTTCACGAAGTCAGAAGTCGCATTTTGAAAATTTGGCGTACAGCTGTTCCGTTCGGAGAAGTTCCAAGATAAGACGCAGGTGCTGCTCGTGTTCCTCCTGACTCTTAGAGTAGATCAGGATGTCGTCAATGAAAACAATTACAAACTTGTCCAGGTAAGGCTTGTATACCCTGTTCATTAGATCCATGAAAACTGCAGGCGCGTTCGTTAGCCCGAATGGCATGACTAGAAACTCGTAGTGGCCGTAACGAGTTCTGAATACTGTTTTGGAGACGTCCTCATCCCGGACTCTCAGCTGATGGTAACCTGACCTCAGATCTATCTTTGAGTAGTAGCTCGACCCTTGCAACTGGTCGAACAAGTCATCAATACGTGGAAGAGGATAGCGGTTCTTCACTGTCACCTTGTTCAGTTCACGGTAATCTATGCACATCCTGAAAGTACCGTCTTTCTTCTTCACAAATAACACTGGAGCTCCCCAAGGCGAAGAGCTAGGACAGATAAAGCCCTTATCCAAGAGCTCTTGTAGTTGTTTAGACAGTTCTTCCAATTCAGATGGGGCTAATCGATACGGTGCACGAGCGATTGGTGCTGCTCCAGGAGCTAGTTCAATCTGGAATTCGACCTGGCGATGAGGCGGTAGCCCAGGTAAATCTTCTAGAAACACTTGAGGAAAATCGCGTATGACATGGATATCCTCTATTCTCTTCTCTTTCGTTGATGCATCAGTAACAAGTGCCAAAATGGCAGTATGACCCTTTCGTAAACATTTCTGAGCCTTCAGGAAGGAGATGATGCCAACCACAGCACCACTCTTGTCGCCTTGAACTTCGAGAGGTTCTTGACCAGAACGAGGAATATGAACTATCTTCTCCTTGCATAAGATCTCTGCTTGCTGTTGGGATAACCAATCCATCCCAATGACGATGTCGAAACTACCCAAAACTATGGGAATGAGATCGATTGAGAAAGTCTGACCAGCGAGGATAAGATTACAACCCTGAACTGTGTGTGTGGCCTCTAGACTTTTACCATTAGCTAACTCTACGACATGCTTAGTGTTCAGAAGTGTGGGTGTACGTTTGAGCATTTGACTAACTTTCAAAGACATATAACTGGTATCCGCACCCGAATCAAACAAAACAGTAACATAAAAGTCGTCGAGAAGAAACTTACCCATAACCACGTTGGGATCATTCCTGGCATCACCCTGCCCCAACACAAATGCACGACCCCTAGCGCCGTTGTTCCCATCATTGTTATTTCCCCGTTGTTGTTTCCGTTGCCTTGGTTATTGTTGTTGTTCTGGTTTCGGTTTAACTGAGGGCAGTGTCGCTTGAAGTGACCTTCCACACCACAATGAAAATATCCTTTGTTACCCTGTTGCTGGTTCTGCTGTGTTTGCTGCTGCTGTTGCTGGTTCTGAGTTACAGGTCGTGGGCTCCTACAATCCTTGGCCTCATGACCCATCTTGAGACACCTCTGACAACGACCCTTGTTGCACTGGCCACTGTGGTGTCTGTTACAGTTGTTGCACCTGGGGTGATTTCCGCGATAAACTCTCTGCCCGCGACTACCAGAAGACTGCTGACTAGGGCTCTGGTAGTGGTCAGTCTTTTGCTGCTGAACCTGAGACTGAAGTGTAGCTGAACCCTTGCTAGAATCCCCCTCCCATTTTCTCTTGTTGTCACTGGGAGTAGCAGGAGTGGCTGAAGTGGTAGCGGTAGTAGTAACACTGATGCGCTTAGGCAGCCTGTTCTGATCTACTGCCTGATCCGTGAGGCGATGAGCAAGGCGTTGAATGTCTTGGATATTATCAAGGTTGGCCGATGTCACGTGGCTCTGAATTTCTGACGCGAGCCCCTTGAGATACAACTCAATGCATTTGATTGGAGGGTCCACCATAGTTGGACACAAGATGGCCAGCTCGTTTGACCGTTTAGTATAAGCTTCAATTTCCGACCCCGTCATTTTCAGATGAAAGAGCTCCACTTCCAACTTGTGGATGTCATCGCGTGTGCAGTATTCCCGTTTGATGAGTTCCTTGAAATCGTTCCACGGAGTGGCGTTAGCAGCTGCCATTCCTAAAAGTTGAACTTGCGCATTCCACCAAGTCAGCGCAATTCCTTCCAGTGTGCCAGTGGCGTACTTCACCCTGCGAGCCTCAGGGCATTCACACATTTCAAATACTGATTCGAGCTTTTCGAACCAATGGAGGAGTCCAACTGCTCCTTCAGTGCCACTGAACGTGCTAGGACGACAGTCCATGAAATTCTTGAAAGTGCAAACAGGTTGCTGAACGTGTTGACCTCCTACTTGTGCAGCTGCAAGTGCCGCAGCAACTTGTTCGTTAATGAGAGCCGTCAACTGGGCTTGTGTCATGTTAATGCGTCCAGCCATGATCTTCATAGTAAGGTAACATAAGTAAGAAAGGTTCGCAAATAGTGTGATGACAGAAGAGAGTGAGCACACAAGTATTCTCAAGCAATAGGGGTTATGTGTATCTAAGCATACCATGAGCAAAGTTCTATGTAATCTAGCATGTAATAATACATAAACCATATTACCTAGGATGTTGAGTCTTGCACGTGGAGCGAGGCGTCGTTGTGGATCGTTGAGCACTGTTCTGGTTATAGTCTGGTTTTAATAAAAACGTTTTCCCCATATTAAAACCAAGTTCTCTATAACCAATGGCTCTGATACCAATCTGTCACACCCCCAAAATCCACACGCGGAGTACCACCGCTTGGAGGCGTGACATGACCAGGATCAAGCCACCAATCATATTGAACAGTAAGTAATAAGTAATAATAAATCAACCCAAACCAATATGAAAGGTGATTTCAAAACCAAACGTAGTTTACGTATTCAGTGAAAGCATAAATGTAACATTTCAACAAAAGTATTAAGTTCACAAAATGTAAGTGTATGACATGGAACTCAACGGTCCATGTGCCCACAACGATCGCGCCTCCCGTGCAAGCTCCATGAGTACCTATGGTCCTGCAAGGCATGTAACAGAAAGTCAACAACTAGTTGAGCGAGTTCACAGTAAGTAAGTTCGTAATAGTAAGTTCGTTGCATCACCATGCGTTATATACTAAGTCAATTGTATGTTCATTTAGGTGGGGGCTTCCCACATTGTATGTTCGGTTAGTGGGGATTTCCCATGTTATATATACTAGACTAGTGGTAACCATAAGTGTTCTTCTTAACCTGAGAACAAGAGTACGTACGAGGTTTACGTAGGTTTTACGTAAGTGCCCTTCTTAACCCGAGGACAGTGGTACGCGGGGGTTTACGTAGGTTTTACGTAAGTGTCCTTCATAACCCTAGGACAGTGGTATGTATGAGTTTACGTAGGTTTTACGTAAGTGTCCCTCGAACCCTGAGGACAGTAGTAAGCACAAGTATTACGTAGGTTTTACGTAAGGGTCCTTCGCAACCGAGGACGATGGTAGATAGTCTAGTAACAATGTAAGTCCAAGTAATTGTTCCATCCCATTCCTTTAATCCCATTCCCTACCCACCGGGAATCCCATGCTTTGGTAAGAGTGTGAACTCACCTTGGTTTGCTCGGTTTGTTATTGTGCTTCTAGTGTTAATTAATGCCTATGTCCGTTAAACACGACCTAAGGTACATTGCACATAAACTCAATGTAAGTGTTTACGTTCAAATAAGGTTTACAATTCCTTGGTGTCCAAACAACTGTGTTCCGTGTGATAATTGTTTACAGATTGACATGACATAGATTGCACATACATACAGTAACATACAGTAAGATGCAGTAACATGCAGTGGCATACAGTGGCATACAGTAACATACAGTAACACTTATGAACCAAACAACAAACTCGGACCCCTTTAATGTTTGAAAACTCAGACCATGTGTTTTGTTTACAAAACTCGGACCTTACAAGCATTAATAAAACTCGGATCATACATTAATAACAAAACTCGGATCATACATGCTTAACAAAATTCGGACCATACATGCATCAACAAAGTTCGGACCAAACACCCCCCCACAAAAGTTCGGACCAGTCATCGCCCTCTTAAAAACTCGGACCAAACATCCCTTCTAAAACTAAGACCTTATAACATCAATAAAAACTCGGACCTTTAAAGGCTGCCAAAATTCGGACTCATCAAAACCAATAAACTCGGATCATGCAACTTAATAAACTCGGACTCAGGATTTTCATTGCCAAAGTTCGGACTCAACATCACCAACAAAAACTCGGACCATGTGTTACTTTAATAAAACTCGGACTTGTGACTTCACAAAGTCCTGACACTTAACTCCGAGTTATCAACATGCGTGAATTCCAAAACCATTTTACAGAATTTCAATGGAACAGTTACATTGCAGGTTACGATCAAAACCCTAATTTTCATACATTGGCAATGATGTAATCTAATCAACAATCAAACACTTCTAACATATCAGGCATCTTAATATCAGGCAAGTGATTACACAACTGTTCATAAACCATTTCACAATAATCAGAATGATCAATAAACACAGAACCATTATTTGGAGAACTAGGGTTTGCATGAATCAAATAACCAATGATTAACAACAAATAATCATTAAACATTTACCTTAGATTGATTCTAGATGGATTTGGGAAATCAAGATTGATGCGAGAGAACTTGTGTAGCCAAGAATGATGAGAGCAATGGTTGTAGAGAGAATGATTTGAACTGCCGTATGATTGGAATTGGTGAGAATGATTAGGGTTGAGAGGTTTTGTTTTATTTTCCTTATTAACACTAAACACCCCTAAGTATCATCTTTTACATAAAACACACACACCACATATAATTTACAGTCAAGGCACAAAGTTCTCATGTAAGTCAAATAATGCACAAAGTAATGCATCGTTCCATGCAATGCTAAAGATTGTGAGACCAACTTAATTGTGTTAAGTTAAAGCATTAACCTGAAGTTACGGGTTGTCACAAACCACTATAAAGTAAATTATAATCTTATTTCATTTTTCACTCGATGTATAATAAATAGTAATTAAAACATGTTAATCTATACTTAAAAGAAGATAGATTAATCCCAAACCTTTTTTATTGTTATATATGCTTTGAGATACTTTTTTAAGAAAAAAAGAAATACGTAGACATGAAAGGAACACGTATCACAACAAAGGCGAAGTTGGTATTCCTGGTATACGTTACACCTAAATTTGTAAGCCCTAGCCGCAACGCGGCGGGGCTTACATCTAGTTTAAATCATTTCACACTCACTTAACACTAAAATTAACCCCCATCCATGGTAGGGACTATCCGAGAATGAATGTGCAAAAGTTAAGGACTATAGCTGTAATTTTAAAACTATAAGGACTATAGGTAAAACCGAAGCAAATCAAAGGAACTATCACCAGGGACGTACCCACATATATAGTAAGGTGGGCGGGCGCACCCCTTAAAAAAACAAAATTTAGTGTTAAATTCCTGGTAAAATCCCGACCGCACCCCTTGAAAATTTTCGTCCGCACCCCTTGGAAATTTTCGACCGCTCCCCTTACGAAAAAAATCTTATGAATTTATAAATTTTTTTATGTAAACACTGATTTTTTTTTAAATTCAACCTAATTAACTTTCCACTTAACTAATTAACTTTCTCTTAACCTTTGACCCAATAAACACACCATAATCCAAGCCCAACCCAATCTGATAATCTAATTTGAACAGAAATATAATAACCCAACCCACCGCAATTCCAGCCAGCAAACTCATGAAAACATCTTCATCACGCTTTCCGGGTATGGTTCGATTATTTTGTTGTTTCTTGTTTTATTTGGATTTTTAGGAGAAATAAAATTGTTAAAAAAGGTTGAAATTTTAGTTGTTTTGTTGTTTTTTAAACTTTAGTTGGCTGATTTTGCTATTTTAGTTAAAGTTTAGTGTGTTTAAATGGTTAGTTAGAAGGAATCAACAATTAAAACTAGGACTTGATTTTAAAGTTGAAAATTATGAGGTTTGGTGATTATTGTTTAAGTGTTTAGTGTTGAAATTTAGTTGTATATGTTATATAGAGAAAGACTTGCTTAGAAAAGTAGCTCTAGAAGTTTTGGATAGATTTCAAAAAATGAAAACCCGTATGGCGACATTTTAAATATATCTATAACGACGTTTGACATGTTTTTGATGATTATATAAATTTTAGCTTGATGTTCTTTTGTTTTACATGACCCGACCCGAACCGACGCGATATGAACCGATTTTTTTATATACCTACGGGCCTGAAATCTTTAAAATATTCCGCACCCCCATGAAAAATTTTCTAAGTCCGCCATTGACTATCACTTTTCTATGACTTTTTCTCATCATCGTGTTAACTGTTACTATTTTTGAGTATTGGACAAAGAGTGTTCCGCCAACACAGCTCTCTGGTCCTAGCGGGCCCAATTCGTTTGCATAGTCCGATCCTGTAAAAAGCCCATATATATTTTTTGATACTGTAGCACATACTCATCAAATAATTTATTTTTAGTTAGATAGATCACTGAAACATTGTTAAATGTATGTGATTTAACCAAACTAACCACTTGAAGGATAAATAACAACTTAGAGAAAAAATCTTTAGTTCTGGTTTGTAGTAATTGAGAAAATAAATCTTTTTGAGTTTTATGAACTTAAATAAATTCAGAATATTAAATAATGGATTAAACATAACTGTGATTTTGTATCAACGCAGTTGAGTTGATTTTCAGAAATAAGTATTTTTTTTAATATAAGATATTTGTTTAAATAGTTGTGAAGATTATGTCAAAACAAATAATTTGGAAATAATTACATAATATAGTATGACCGTAATTTTTTAATATATATTGAAAGTGGTTGTGAGTGAAAGAGAGAGAAAAATGTAATATATATTGAAAAGGAGAGAGAAAAAATATTTGTTTTTAGTGGAAATATATTGATATAGGAGTTGTTTTTTAGTGAAATGTATGTATATTTTTAGTGGATTGGATGTGAATGCTCTAACATTTTCCAAATGTAATAAACTTTTTAAAAAAATCAATAAATCATAATCAAAATAAACATTAAACGACTTGAATGTAAATTTGTAATTAAGAAAGTTTAATCTAGGAATAAGCAATTCGGCAAAGTTATAGTTCAAGCATGTGAGAGCGAGCACTGACGATGTTCACCGATTTTGTTGAACAAACATGGTCACCGATAGCACGTGTATTTGAGACGGGTCTCTTATAAGACCATGCGTAATGGTAGGGGTGAATAATGTCCCCACCCTTGGGCGTTTTCTGTCATGTGGCAATACAGTCAGCAAGGGGCATTATTAGACGTTTTTTTTTTCTAAAATGGGTGTAGTAGGAATGTGGACATTATGTTAAAAGGATGTAGAGAATTAAATAAAAATAAAAAACTCAACAAAAAAAAAGCTATTGGCCAAAAAAGGAAAGATTAAATGTGATTGACCATTGAAAATTGCACAAAGCGTGATTTAAAAAACGCCTTGAGGGTTTTTTTGAACAATAACGCCTAGGGGGATGGGGGGTGGGCGTGTTTGGGGATGAAAAACGCCAAAATTTACACCACTACGCATGGTCAAATACTCTTTATGTTCAATCTCAATATATTATAACATTGTACCAATAAAAAAGCAAAATTTGATAAATGTATTTCTATTTTCATATGTTTCTTCATCTAATATCCTTCACTAAAGAGTTCTATGAATAAAACTATAAAGAGCACGTAACTCCTTTTTTCTATGCCTACCAATTGTAGTTTATTGTCTTGTATCTTTGGTATTTTTGAGGGGTAGTATTGACATTTCACAGCCATACCAACTCATTCTACCTACAATTAAAAAAAATAATAATAAAGCCCTAAGATTATTTTTCATCCATTTTCTTCATAGGCTAATGTTGTTAAGCCTCCTCCTTTTACCACAATTGTCACTTTTACGGCTCAAAATTGCAGCCTCAAGCACACTTATTGGACTTTCAGGCCATGATGTCAATGTACCACTCCCAAAGCTCATGGTACAACCCTTGCTAACAACTTCCATGCATTTAAGAACCCTCTCCTGCAAAATCCCATATCATATATTATTTTTTTTACGACCAATAAAAGCCACGCAGGTAAACGCATACGACGCTAGTGACCTGGCCAGCCATCAAACGTACAACTAAACATGCACAATGTACTACCTTCTTTGCATGTTTAAAGAGTGCAGAATCTTGAGTCTTTTCAACTTCAATTCCAACTACAGACATAGCCACTGCTGCTGCTATCTCAGATGGTTGAAATTCCAAGAAGTCAACCCCTGCATTTGTCAAATTACCAATTTACCCTCTTTTTTATCAAGAATAAATTTTTCTACACAAAGGTTTAATCTTTTACCTTTGATCAGAGATAAAATCAGTTGGGAAGACTTCAAGATTAAAGATCTTGAACTGGGTTGACTTTGACCACAATCTTTAAGCTTCCTAATGAATGAATCAATAAAAGAAAATGGAGTCACTGATTGCATTCTCCATTTCAATGTGGTTAAAACAACCATTTCCATTCTTTGGATTGTTTTGGCTTCAAACACAAATCTTGATTCAAAAGCCTGCAAATATACATTCACACTTTTTAGTTTGACCCATGTGAAAAAAGTCAAAACCAAGCCCAATTACAAATCTTGGATGCTTTTAAACTGTAAACATCAATCAAACTTTTTAGTTTGATCCATAAGAAAAAGTCAAAATCATATCAAATTACAAGACTTGATATATTTAAACTGTTTTTTGTTTGTCAAAAAAAAAAAAAAATTATTTCACCAAAAAAACAAAAATTTTACCTGCAAATCCAGAGTAGGGGGTATTTCAGTCTCTTCTATTTTTGCTGCAAGTGATAAACAAGTTACAGCCAGCAACTGCATCATCCATGATTTATCCTTCTGTTTATATAAAAAAAAATATATTAATTTAATTAAAATGGAATTCGGTTATTCATTAAATAAATAAAATAAACTAAGCATTTAATCATGATTAACAACTTACAGGTAATTCATAGACAGCAAGAAATCTGTCCAAATAGTTTACAGAAAGATATGCACACAATGGTCCAAAATTGAACCTGGCGTGAACCTGAATTTAAAATATAAATAAATAAATAAATAAATAAATTTATAAAGCTTAATAAATAACTTTAAAAGATTAAAAACTGTAATTAATTTGTAAATTTGTTTGTGGAAAATAAATTGGAACAAGAATAAATCAAGCCAGAATCATAGGAATCAACAAAATGTATTAAAAAAAATCAACAAACCTTTGAAATCCAATTAACAGCCTCTTGTCTTGCAACCAAAAACAAGTTTTGATTCTTCAATTTATCCAAATAATCATCAAAACCCACAAACTGTTCAGATTCTTTTATGATCAACAAATCCAAACATGGGTCATTTTGTAAATGCAAATCAAGAACAGAGTACTCTGTTTCAAGACTCACAATATTAATCAAGTTCTGGTTTTTATTACAACTTTCATTAATGTCCCAATCAAAATCATCATAACAATCATCATCATAAGAAATGCAATCATGGTCTTCTGCACATAATAAACTTGATACCTCAAAATCATGACTTTGTGCCATTTAAAAAAAAAAAAAAAAACAATAACAACTATATAATAAAGAGAAAAAGGTTCTAAATTTTGATGAAATGTTGAATAAAATGAAAGAATGTATGCATTTCAAAGCTGGGATTTCTTTATTTTTTGAAAAAGATTAAATTTTTATTGATGATTGAGGTGAAGAAACAGATGAAGCACACACACTTTGCTTTGTCTCTCTCTAGAATGTAGAGAGAGAGTGAGAGAAATGTAGAGCAAAGAGTGCGGCTTATGTAGAGGAGAAAAAAGATTTGGTTTTAGGGCATGGACAGAGGATATATATATATGTTTGATAATACAAATATTAATGTTCATTAAAAAGTTAATTTTTAATTGAATGGTAAATTTCTGAATATTTAATTGAAACAATATTTCAGATTCTCTCTTTTTGTTGGTTAAATGGTTAGCTTTTTTAATTTTTAATTGAATGGTAAATTTCTGAATATTTAATTGAAATAATATTTCAAATTCTCTCTTTTTGTTGGTTAAATGGTTAGTTTTATTTAAGACGAGGAATTTAAATTAGGATTATTGATGCAATATAGTAGAAGTAAGCTTTGTCATTCAAGAAACATGATAGTTTTTATGTGTATAATCAATTTTAAGAGACGTAGGTTCGATAAATACGAAACTTGTTTGCTTTTAATACTTTGCATTGCGAACCGGACATTGGCGTTTACTTCCGTACATGTGGGAACTCATGACCTTTACGATCTTGGTATAGATTTGTTTGTCGGTTGCATTTAGTTATAGCTTATATACGTGTGGAGCTAGTTGTGCAAACATAAATTTCATGATCAGATACGGAACTTATAAGTGAAAAAAGATGCGTGCGATGTTATTTTGAGCATTCATGACGATGCAATTAAACTAAAGTACTTTGTATTTTAAACATCCATTTTTATGTTGTTTATGAAATATGAATACATTTATCACCTTTACTTGAATTGTAAATGCTTTAATTGTATCTAGTTTTGGTATGTTAGGTCGTGGGGTATGGTGGGGCTTGGGTTGGGATTTGGGTTGGGCATTGGTTGACACGTGGAATGGGGTGGCAGACATGGCTAAACTCACATTGAACACGGTATGACCGGGGCGGGGGTTTGGGCTGGCCAGCTGGGCTGACCCGCTTGTGGGCTGGCCGGCTGGGCTGACCCGCTTGTGGGCTGGCCGGCTGGGCGGGCAGACCCAATATGATTTAAAACACAAATTTAATTTTTTTAATATTTTTAAATAAAGAAAATTACAAAAAAAAAAGAAAATTACAAAAAAAAAACATAACTTTTATATTTGCTTTTTATCTCTTCTCTCAACGCCAAGACTATTTCTAACTCGTCACCCTGTAGGTGATCAATCGGCTGGGATAGAATTTTCAAATCATCCCGTCTTTGTTTCAGGGCATCTCTAGCTTCTTTGCTCCTTCGTATTTCGGCCCTTTGTTGTTGGAATACGTTGAATGTATCCAACTTGCATGAAATGTCATCCAACTGGTCGCTGTATATTCCCCTACGCGAGCCAGAACTCCCAGCTGAAGGCGATGCCGTTTGTTTTTTAGCACGCCTTCTTGAGGCATTTCTTCCATGCTCGGGCCGGTTTGGGCTTGGCGAATCATCCAAAAGGTCCTCAAACTCTTGATCTCGTGCATCAGATTGGGCTTGGGACGAGGCCCTTGACCTTTTGGAACGCGAGTTAGTTTCGCTACCGATGGGGATATTCGCCCACTTTGGATGAAATTTACAAATCTCCCAACAATGCATGAAACGGAAGTCGGTCTTCATATTTGATTTGAATGCGACAACTGCATTTGTCAAAACGTCGGCTTCGGTTTCACCACTTTTAGGGTTTTGCCTTGTTTTATTTAAAAACTCACTAAATTTTGTAAGTTGGGAGCTTATCTCGCTCCACTTTGAGGATAAGCTATCGTTTTCACGATAAGTCTCCTTACCCATTTCTTCATAGAATTTCCTACTAACTGATTCCCACAGGGCGGTTCGATGTTGCGAATTTCCTATTTTAATAAAAAAATATTAATATATTACAAACTCATATAAAAAATAACCATTCCATTAATATAAAGTTATAAACTAAGGTTAAGAATACCTAAAGTTGAATGTTGAGATTGTTCACACCAAGCCCTCGTCAATGCAACTTCTTCAGCATAGACCCATTTTTGTTGTTTTCGTTTGGCGGTTTCAACTACTTTATCCTCCTCGGTTTTTTTCTTATGACTTATTTTTTTGATGGGTTTCGATGCGGAAGGACCCTCTTTGGATGGTTGAGTTTCGGGAACGGATTCATTTTGTGAAAGGTCGATGGAGGTTTGTGAAAGGTTGATGGGCGATTGTGAAAACGGGGTAGGTATTGAATCTTCGGTGTGTGGGAAGTTAGTAAATACACGATTCCCGATATACAACGCATAACCCGCAATGTCGGGCATAGGAGAGTGTATGAAAAATGGACGAGCTATTGGATGAGTGGGTGGTGGGCTATGATTATTTTCTTGGAATCCATACGGGTTGCTCGGGTCAAAAGGACGGTTGTAAGGATTCATTTTTTCGTTTTGTAGTAGGAGAATTGAAGATGTATAGAAGATGTGGTTGAATGTGGTAAAAAATGGAAGTAAAATGTGAGTTTTATAGTGAAAATGGAAGAAAAAATTATTTTTTTTAAATATAGCCATGGCCAACGGCTAGCCCAACGGATCTTTTCTTTTGGCCATTCACAAACCGCCATGTCACCTTGGTCCCCCGCCCCACGCACGGCTTGAAACCCAAACCCCAAGGGGCCACACCCCAACCCAAGCCCACCCGGGGTGGTGCCTTGGGCGTTTTCCCCCAACTCACGCCCCAACCCAAGCCCCATACCCCACGGTCTTAGAACATTCACATCCAACCTCTCAGTTTTTACCCTATATTACATTAAAAATTACTATTTTTTTTCTTTCTTTTTTTAATTAAATAATATTTTTAATATCTTTTCCATTACCTTTTCTCTCTTTTCTACTCACAACCACTTTTAAAATATATTAAAGAATTATAAAGTGTGATTAGTGTCCTCTCAAATTTACAATGAAAAGCAATATTTTCTCTGTTCTCTACTCACAATCACTTACAACCACTTTTTATAATATAAAAACATCTCTCACATAATTCGAGAGAAGGGATTTGAATGCTCTTAGGCTATGAGGTGTGGATGGAGCCCCATGGGGCTTTATCAAGTCCACGTAGGATCTACGGCAACAATGGAGCCCCTCTTTAATTTGTAGGGTGTAGATGGAGCCCCTTATTAAACAAAATTAAAAAAAAAATTGATTGGTTTAAAACTAGTGGGCCCCACCTGAATATGTGCATATGGGCGCTACCACTAGTTACCATGATGGAGCCCCATGGAGCCCCCACATGGAGGGTGTGGTGATGGATGGTGACGTGGCGGGAATAGAACCCCATGGAGCCCCCACACCTCATAGCCTTATTGTGATTTACAAATCACACAACTTCAATGAGAGTTGGGTCTAATTAGCAAAGTCATTAGAGTTAAGTTGTTGCTCCCCGTAAAATCAAGGGTTTGAGCCTCGTCAAAGGCATAGTTGGCATAGTTTAAGTCGTTCAAAGAAAACGAAACTTTACATAAAACGTTATATGATTTAGTATGTTCATTTATTTTTCTTGTTTAAAATGATTAAATCTTTAAATGTAAATTTGTTTGGTTGATTTTTTTATATTTTTATTGATTTGTTTATTAAAGTAATCAATGCTAAATTGATTTGATGCAATCAAAATATTATATCGGTTTTTTGATATATTGTGTTAGTTTATTTGGAGGGTAAGAAAGTAATTAATGTAAGAACGACGCAGTAAATTCAAATGCAATTTTTAAGAATTATTACAAGTTACAAAAATGTCATTTATATCCCTCGAGTGTTAAGTGCTTATTTTTGTAAATGTATGTGTTGTATAAACTTAAGTTGGTTTACGCTTCGACGTAAATTCTGTCGGGACAAATATAATACGTTTAATGCTTTTTATGTGGTTTTCAGTTGGTGTACGTTTTGACGTGAATTTTGTTTAGAAACGAGTGCGCTAAAATATAATATGTTTTCATTATACTGTATAAATTTGAGTTACTTTACATTTACATTTTGACATCGCGACAACATATGGGAGAAATTTCCTAGTTAACTTTATCAAACAAACCGAAATAAATAAACTATTAAAAATAAATAAGTTTGATTAGTCAATTTATAAAAGTTATGATAAAACATCATGTAAAAGAGAGGAATAACATCGAAGTGTAGAAGAGAATTAAGGCCACATACGTGTCTTTTTGAATTTAAGGATGAAAGGGTATGATAGTCTTTTCTCCCTTGAACTAGTTCCCCTCTTGATTTTTAAACGGCTTTAATTTTTTCATACGTTAATAATTTTTCTTTTAAATCACACCATTAACTTTTTCATACCTTAATAATTTTTTTTTTAAATTACACCATGTTAACGAGTATTTCATTCTCTTTAATTTGAGCAGACTATTGCTATAGTTTTCTTGAAAAAAAAAATTACAAGATAGGTGATTACAAATTCAACATAAATCATAATGTGATTACACATTCAATATAAATCCATTACGTGATTACAGATTCAATAATAAGAACTTGATTGTTTATGCTTTATTACGTGATTAAATCTCTAATATACGATATTATGTGGTTATTATAGGCTGATTGACTAATGTTTTGTAATGCATTTATACTTAATATGTGATTAGACCTGAAATATTAGGTATTTTATGAAATATTATGTATTGATTGTTTTTTCGTATAAATACTATAATGAAATCACGTAATGGGTATTCAAAATCACGTAATAATATATAGTCAACTATTGTTACGTAATTATGTAATCACTCAATGGGGTTTCACATAAAATACTATAATGAAATCATGTAATGGGTATTCATTGATCATGTTCTAGTATGTAATTACGTAGTGAAACATAATCACGTACTGGAATATAATCACGTAACGTTACACAACCATGTAACTTTATAGCTTATAAAATAAAAAAATTAAAATTTAAGAAAGCTGTAGCAATAGTTTACTCGAATTAAAGAGAATACAATGCGCGTTAATACGGTGTAATTTAAAAAAAAAATATATTAACGTATGAAAAAATTACAACCGTTTGAAAATCAAGGGTGAAAGGAGTTCAAGTGAGAAAAAGCCAGAACACCCTTTCTCTATTTGTTTGAATCTGATGTTTACCAAAATGTCACCGTTTTATTTGTAGTCATTGATTGATCTTGAGAGATCAATGGTGAAACTTGTCGCCTACACTTTGCATCCAATTCCTCTCTTGTATGTACCACCCTCTAAAGGGTACACAGTAAAAAAGAATAAGGAAATACTATAAAGTAAAAGAAAAAAAACCATAAAAATTATAAAATTTGTTATTTATATGTAAAGGCAAAATAGTCATTTTATAAAATTTAACATAAATTTAGCACCAGTTAGTTAAAAGGTCGTGATATATCACAACTTTTGAATTAAAATATGTGAAAGCTTAGACTATCCGTAATGGTTAATGCTTTTTAATGGGCATTTTTTTTTCATATCAGCATGCCCTTTCATTCATATTTTTTCATGTTTTTCCTCTTTATTGGGCGTTATTTCAGAAATGTCCTTCCATTTTCATGCATCTATAATGCCCATAGGGATGGTGTGGGGGCGTTATCAAACTCTTTCACAACCCAATAATGCCCATTACGCATGATCTTAGATGAAAGACACAATCAGCACGTGAGTATATAGCTGAAAAACGAGACATAAAATTTACACTATAATCAAATATAGTATCGAATTATAAAGTTAGATAATCAACTATAACAAAATATGTTATAAATGTTGTATAATGTTTTTTAATGGCTAACTCATATATCCTCTATTTAACTCTTAAATATGTTATCAACTACGAGACTAAAAAACTCAACTTCATGGGAAGGAACAGCTTATTAAGATATTGATACCACTAAACTACAAACTTTTTGATTATTTATGTATAGTGTGTGATATTTAATCATCTATTTCATTAGTTGACACATTATAATCATTTAAACAAACCTAAGATTTACTAACTTATTTATTATTGAGATATAAATTTTGATACATGATACTATCATTTATATTGATACCATTCTATAAACTTTTTATTTTTTATTTTTATAAATAATGGTGTTGTTAACCTTTAAAACAACATGAAAAAAACACAAGAGTTGTAGGTTTAAGTTTAGTATAAACAAGTGTGTGTCAATTTTGGATCAAATTACAAAAACGTGTCAGTCTAGAGGTTTGTGGTTTGACCCGTTTAACCTGTATATTTTATAAATTTTGTTAAATAAATATTTTATTCCATGAAACAAACTGATTAGATATTTTATGTCACAATTATGTACATTGAGTTTATAGTATAAATGATATATACGGACAATATCATAAGAAATTTCATTGTTCGTGAGGAAACAAAAGACTCTATACTGCATATATGCAATGTATGATATAATGTATATTTGTAATATAAAGTTTTTTAGTTTTCTCATGAAAAAGAGTTTTCACATGATCATTACCGTATATATAGGTTTCGAATCAAGAGAAAACCAACTCTGACTTCTCGTGCGAGTTTTGTCACCATTTTTCACACAAACGTAGATTAACATGTCACAAAGACACTTGTAAATAAAATCCTGAGCGGTGTTTTAAGCCTTTTTACACCACTGTTAAAATCTACTAATATCAACGTTTACATCCACTGTAAGGTTTTTTTACGGTGTAAATTAACAAAAGCTATATGTATATATTGAAAAAGTTGATTTTTTTATGCATTTTCGGTTAAAAAAAACAAATTTGAAAAAGCCTTTGTTTTAGCTTAGTCCTCTCAATTCATAGGAGTTTTCATTTTACTTAACCCATTAAAACTTGTGATGTGTTCAAGTACATCATTTGTGTTGACATGATTTTCAGTTCGCATTATCTTCGAGTTCATGTCAAACTTTTACTTTGAAAATATTTCAAACTATAATTTCAACCAAAGTATACAACAAGTGTTCAATCATGAATTCAAGAACTTAACCATGTGACAAACGTGAATTCAGGAACATAAAAAAAGATAGAAAGTTAACCCATCTTTGATGAGATTAATAACTTATTTTTAAATTAAACAATTAAAAAAACAAGTAATATGCAGGCTTCTTTTTTAAGGTGTTTTGTCCCGTTTTGAGGTTAGTGTTTGGAAGATTGAAAAGGAGTGTTTTGTTGGAGATGTTATATTAATTCGATAGATCTTATGTTTTTGTACGAGCCAGGTATGTTTTGTATGCATGGAATTAATTGATTTTTAAAAACTGCTTTCATAAATATGAATATAGCATGAATCTACCAATATTATTTGCTAATACGTTGGAGTAACATACAAAAATCAATGTGTTTCACTCTTATATGCCATGGCCCATGGAAATTGATGCTTATAGCATCCTATGTTAATTTTCTATTCTATTTTGGGTACTAAAGTGATCACTCAACTTGTGATTTACTAATTTAGGGGATTTTGTGACGGATGTTTGTATCAACTCATTAACAATATGGTTATGTAACATTTTCATACCTTGCTGACGACGATTAATGAATGTAGATATTGGTATCGTATTAAAGATAAAGGTGAGCAAAGATCAGAGCATAGGAGGTGTAACATCCGGTATTTTTTTTAGAGCAAAGATAAATATTGATAGTATGTTATAGCTCTATAGGATTGACACCCCATTATTGGCTTCTTTTGGGGGAGTTCCTTTTGGGAATGATAGAACCCACTTATTCTAGCATAGAGGTTACCCCTCATACCCAGTCGACACAAGATTTGAGTGTGCTTTTGGTTTCATGTTTCTACTTTCAAATTGCTTTAGATATTATGCTATACAATACCATTGAACTGTACACGGTTTTTTCGATTATACATATACGTTTTGTTACCCTATGTTATTCATCAACTTTTCGTAGTTGACTTTTATTTTACACATGTTTCAGGTAATAAGGTTTAATGATGCTTACAATATTTGTTACTCACATAAGATGCATTGAGGAGTTAGATAATTTAATACATATTTGTCATGAACAATTTGTTTTCATTGATGTATTGGATATTTAATTTGGTTAAATGAATATTTTAATTTTTAGTCTATCATGAGCTATTGAACAATTTCGTAGCGCCCCGATGCTTCCGCCATTAGTCGGGGTGTTACAGGAGGCGTGGTTGAATACTCAAAAGAAATACACAACCCGATTATTATAGATTGTAGTACTAGTTAATTGTAGAACACAAATTGATATCCCTAGATTGTAATTCTCATTAACTTAAGAACACAAACTGTGGTTGTTTGTAGCGGAAATACAAACTAGCAATCGCATTGAACACTCTAATTTTCAATACACAAAAGTTGTCTCAACGAGCTAGACACACTCATTTACAAAGAATCTCTCATACACAAAATCACACCCATGAAAATAATATAGCAAGAAGATGCAAAATGAGATGAGGAGGATGAGTATATATAGGTTATGTGTCCCCATCAAATCAGTGAAGGCCAACTCGTGATATTCTTGTAATTGTTTTAAACATTAAGTGAATTGTGTTCAGATTTTGCTAAACCCAAGTATATATGTTCAGGTTTTGTTGAAGTTTGTTGGAACACATCAATTTGGACTTGTCAAATCTATAATGAAGTCTAAATGTATACTTGTCTAAGAATTTAGATCTTGATATGTGGATATGATTACAACTTTTTGTATTTTAGCTCAGACAAAATGAAAATTCTTGAGTATCCATATTAATGTTGGAGATTAAATTCTATTTTGACAACTTGAATTTATGTTAGATACAGGGCAGGCTCAACCATTTTGGAGTTTTTGTTAATATTCAGCTGAATGGGTAAGTCGCCAATCCCTAAAATGGACTATGTAATGCTATGTAGTGTACTTTATTCGTTGGGTTATGAGCAGTCATTTTATTAGAGGTTTATAATCTACCCTTGTGTGATTCCTGTTGAAGCATATACTCGAAGGGTGGGTGCAGGGCAGGTGATTCAGAACCTAAACCTAGATAATGAACTGGGTACGATGACCAAGCCACCAAAACTGATGAATATGGATGAATTCAAAGGTTGGCACAAGAGATTTTCGAATTGGGTTCAAGCCAACTACATGGACAATTGGTACGCAATCGAAGAGGAACATGAGGATCCCATTGGGGAAAATGGTCTAAAGAGTACCATAATTCAATTTACTCCGGCCGAAAAAGACAGGTTTGTAAGAGAAAAGAAGATGCTGAATCTTTTCCAACAAGCTATCAAAGATGATATCTTCACACTTCTTCAGTACCAGGGAACAACTCAGTCAATCTGGAATGCGCTAAAAGTTAAATATCAAGGAAGAAGTATGATGCAGAAAAGTAAAAAAGCCTTGTTAAAAAAAGAATTCGATATCTTCACATGTTTAAAAGAAGAACCATTGAAGCAGATAGTTGAAAGATACTGTTACTTGGTGGCTGAGATGAAAAGGTTGAACATTGACAAAGATGATGAAGAACTGGGGACAAATTGACCGATACCATACCTCAAAGTGATTGGTCAACATATTTAATGATATTAAAAAGTAATTCTAGAGAGTATGACAAGTTAACTCTTGGAAGTTTTATCGAGAAGTTGGAGGGACATGAGCTTGAATTGCGAAAGATGGCCAAGATGAAGAGCTCAAACATTCAACAAGATGTTGACCTATACTACAAAGGTAGTGGATCGTCAAATACACAAAGTCCAAAGATCCAGACTACTTTTAGTGCAGATACCTCATCCAGATCATCTCCAAACAACTCAAGTAGTGGCAGTGGATTCTCATAATTTTGGAGTTTTGAGCCAAACTCTCAAACTCAAAGTCCTCAATCTTCGTAGAGTTAAAAAAACTATACCTGACAGAACAATCCAAATCCACACATCATCTAGTGCAACATTGTTGTGAATCTACAAAATACTCGAGGTTTCAGTGAATCAGCAGCAAAGGAGCACATGACGTTTCTTGCATCTATTCTCGATCGTATGAAAGCTTAGTTGTAGGAAGAATTGGAAACCCAAATATGACCAAAGAAGACTATGATCAGATAGACCCAGAAGAACTGGAGCTGATCGACATTAAGTGGTGCATAACTAGTATTGTCCGTTGAGCGCAGAGGTTTATGGAGATAACTGGGAGGAATAGTCTGGCAGATCCGGATTCAAAACTGGGACTTGACAAATCTAAAGTCACATGCTTCAAGTGCAAGGAAAGAGGACACCTCAAGAGAGAATGTCCGAATAGAGAAGTGCAGGGAAACAACAATCTGTTTGCGACGACTACTACAAGAAAGCTATCTATCACAAGACTTCTCAAATCCACCAAGCACGTCAAGACCTATTCAAATAGAGGATGGTTCATCCAAAGCAAAAGATAAAGCATTGGTTGTGACACAAGAGGATGAGGGGTTCAACTAGAACAACTATATTCCAAAAACTAAAGGTCTTGCGATGTTCGCTGAGATTATTGAAGAGCCGGGACAGATTGTTGAAGAAGTGACTGAAGAAGTTGAAGAAATTTGTTTTGATGAAACACCAACTGATTATGATTCTAAATCTCACGAGATGTTACACAATGCATTCAAATCCATCATGCCCCCCCTGACATGTTCGATTCTTTTGCAGGTTTCTTCAGCAACCAAGGAACTACAGTGGGATGCATCGTGAAGAAGAAAAGAAAGAGCCTGTGGAAGAAATCATTGATGTGTCAAAAGAAATAAATGCAGAAAATTTGACCGATATTGCTGATAAAGCTATGATGGCGCAACTCAAAGAGGTAGAGAAAACGTCTGAGAAAGAAAAGACGGTTGAGTCAGTCAATGAGAAGGTTGAGAATGAGAAAATAGAGACTCACTTTCAATGCAAAAAATGCACAGAACCATGCAAATCCTGTATTGAAAAGGATGAAAGATTTAAAGAGAAATGCATGGAACAATGCAACACCTGCATTGAAAAGGATGAGAGGTTTAAGGAACTAAAAAATCGTACCGATAACCTGTTGAGTGATTACAAAGAAGCGAAAGAAGCTTATGACAAATTAAGCAAAACCATCAATCAATACCGTGATGCGAGTCATGAGAATGAAGCCACAATTTCTATGCTCAAAGCAACTGTGATGGACAAACAGATTTCCATTAATAACCATATCGACACAAATGCAAAATTAAAAAAAGAGCTAGAAAAAGTTAGGATCAAGATGGAAAGGGTTGATAAAAAGCTAATTAGTTATTCAACAGCTTCTTATGTTTTAGATCACATTCTTCCAAAACCAACCGGAAAAGATGAATCTGTGGAAGAAGTGTTCAGGTACGGTAATAAAGATTTGGGTTATCATCAAGTTCCACCCCCATGTGGAACAGCTACTCACGAAAGAAACTGGAAGGGGTGGAAAAGGCATTGAACAAACAAACCAAACAGACCAGTTGCCTGATGATATTGACATGACTTACACCAAATCTGACAATGATTATGAGTTAGAATTGGTCAAAGAAGTCGTTGAAAAAGTTTTAGAAAATGAAAGTGACACCACTGATTATTAAGCTCTAAATCTAAATTTGAAAAAGGAAGTTCAAGATCACATTCTGAAAGTGATGAAAGTTTTCACAAGAACTATATTCCTAAATCAGTAACTAATTTGAATGATGATCCAAATGTGGTGATGTACAGAATGAATGGATCTGACAAATTATATTTTGTTGAGGAATTTCCGATTTAGAATGTGAATTTGAACATGCTCTTATTCTAGGGGAATGGTCGAATGGGAATGTATTAAATTTGGCTAGAATTTTGAGAGTTTTCCATATATGCTCGGGGTTGAAAATTAACATCAACAAGTCCAACCAACAAAGGCAAAGCCACAGCGGTTGAACGACCAAACATGTGTGTGGTTTTGAAAGGAGTTAAGTGTAATATTATAGTAGTTTAGGCCCTTTGGTATAGATGTCTGGCAACAGCCCACACCTGGGCACTGCCCATTATCAGCCACATCTTGTCCTTTGCTACATACTCCCGTACAGGCACTAGAAAATTCTCGGAAGTAGAGTTGTCTGAAATAGACAATTTGTCAACAAACTTCAAGAAGGATAAATCTTACTATTCAAAATCAAAAAACTTTCAAAAGAGAAATTTTAATCATGGGAGGAACAGTTCAGGATACGGTTAGAACAATCATAACAAGAAGTTTGGAAAATCAAATTTTGTGAAGAAAATGACATTTGTTTCAGGAACAATTTCTGAAAGTGACAAAGAAACTCAATTCAGTAGATAATCGAATGAAGAGTTTTTTGCACAAAAGAAACAACATGAACAAATTGAAGGATCCACTATTGTAAAAAACAGTAGGACTTGCTTCAAATGCAACCAAGTTGTGCATATCGCTAGTCGGTGTCCACAAAACAATCCTAAACTTGTTTATGCTGTAAAAAGAAATCAAAAGATTTAAAACAGAAATCACCGATGTTTGTGCCAACACAGATCTTGAAAAGAAACAATGAATCTAAAAACAAAGAGAAACTAGTAATCGTTAAAGTTTCAACTAATTAAACTGGTGAAACATCAAAAAGAAATGAACAAAAAGATTCAAAATTTTATACAAAGAAAATTGTTTCAAAGAACCAAACATGGGTGATTAAGAAGAAAGAAGCTTATGATGATGTAAAACAAGTTGATTCAACTATGAAAGTTGAAAAAGATGTTCCAAAGAGTGTTAGTGTTTGTGAACCGAAAGTTGTAAACCTACCCAAGACCGATAAGGCTTGGGTCTCACTATTCAAGTAATTGCTTGAGTGCATGTGTAGGGGCTCCCGAGGTCAATTATATCAAAGTGGATCATGGACAGTGGAGCTTCCAGGCACATGACGGGGATGTTATCACTCCTATACGACGTCAAATCTATCAGAGGAGGCTATGTCGGGTTTGCAGGAAATCAAGGTGGTAGCATCGTAGGAGAGGGCACTTTAATAAATGGGATGGTGTCATTTGAAAAAGTGAACTACATAGTGGAGTTGGGAAATAATCTGCTCAGTATCTTCCAGATCTGTGACAAACAGTTCACAACACACTTCACTGACAAGGAATGTTTAATTCTAAAGCCGGGATTCAAGATACCTGAAGAATGGATCCTAATGCGTGCTCCTCATGAGAACGACCTGTATGTTTTGGATATGAGCGTTGCAACAACATCAAAAAATGCGCAATGTTTTGTATCAAAGGCTACAGAGAAAGAGTCGATTTTATGGCACAGGAAGATGGGACACATTCATCTTTGAAAAATGAATTTTCTAGTTCACAATGAACTAGTGAATGGGGTAAACTTAAAGAACTTTCATCTGAGCGACGACTTCATAAGTTGTAAGAAAGGTAAGCAAACAAAGAAGTCGCATCCGAGAAAGCTTCTCAATTCAATCAAGATTCCACTAGAAAGACTACATATGGATCTGTTTGGGCCAGTAAATGTGAAAAGTATATCGGGGGATCTATACTGTCTGGTTGTGACTGACGATTATTTAGGGTTTTCATGGGTGATGTTTCTAGAACGTAAAGACGAAACATTCGAAAGTATGATGATTCCGTCCAGAAAATTAGAGAATTTGTACCATTTGCCAATACGACGCATTCGTCGTGACAATGGAACAGAGTTCAAGAACAACAGGATGTTAGAGTTTTGCAATGATAAAAGGATTCTACACGAATTCAGTGCACTGTACAGTCCACAACAGAATGGTGTAGCTGAAAAAAAAGAATAAGACACTGATAGAGACCGCACACACCATGCTTATTGACTCTAAATTACCCGTAAGTTTCTAGAGCGAAGCTGTGGCATCCGCGTGTGACACAGTTAACCGAGTTCTTACGGTCAAGGCACACAAGAAGACATGTTTTGAGTTTCTTAACTGACAGAAACCGAATCTTAAATGGTTAGAACCATTTGGGTCGCCATGTACAGTTATTGACCCGGACGGAAAATTTGGGGCTAAGTCCTTAGAGGGTTTCTTTGTGGGGGTATGCTAGTCCGTTGAAAAGAGTCTATCTTCCGAGCATTAGCCGGGTGATTCAAGCTCAGCATGTTGATTGTCAACGCTATACATCTCCGACACAAAAACCTGGAGATCCTTGGTTGTTTGACTATGAAGGTCTCTGGAATTCCTTTAAATTGCCAGCCGAGCCAACAGAGGAGGAACTTGTTATGGTTTATCAGCAACAACAATCGTTCACACAAGAACAAGTTTCAAGACCAATCGTTCAGCAGCAACCACACGTTGGTATGAATGATGCTAAAGCAAGTCCGAGCACTCAACATCCAGAATCTCAGACAACAGGAACAAATGATCCCGTAAACGAACCAGAAGTGAATGCATCAACTCGTGTATTTGATGAATTAGACGACTCTGGATCTGAAGCTGAGCCTACAAACGATGATGATGATGGATCTACTTCTGATGACGGGGAAACTGCTTGACGGGATGCGAGTGTGTACGAATTTTCAATATATTTTTAAGTACTTTTTACTCTTTTATCAAGCTTTAAATTTATAAAACACGATATAAACTATCACTCTTTACAACACGCTAGGGCAAGTGCACCCATCGTTGGCGTAGTATAGTGATGGTAAGATACCGAGGTCGTCCAAGGACACAAGAGCTTTTAATACCGGAATATCGTCGATGTCTAATCTAACCAAATTTTGAATAAAGATTTTTAATCCAGTAAGATAAAGAAACTAAAATAAATAAAACAACAGATAGACAAGATAGAATCACTTGGATCCGACTTGTCATTTATGTATCCTTTGATGATTTTCGCACTTTGGGTTATTTAAGAGATTATCTTAGTTATAATGGCATGTCTTTCTTTTGGAGGCAACGCTACCCTCAGCCATATTGGTCAGAGTCAGCAGGGATACAGTCCCGCAAGGCCGGATTATTAAAAGATAATCAAGTAAGTTATTAATGCAATATGTGGCATGTCCCTCTTTTGGAGGCAACGCTACCCTAGGCCATATTGGTCTGAGTCAGCAGGGATACAGTCCTGCATGGCCGGTTTAAAGTTTTAATAGTAGTTTATTTATAAGGGATTTGAGCTGTTCTTATTTCCCCTGATTTGATGCTATCTGCTTCAAAGGAAGTTCTAATAAGCTTGAATCAAGTCCTCGCAGGATCTATATACTGAACGAGGCAAGAACTTTACCCAAACCACCCTTCTGACCCCCTTCTAGGCAGTTAACGCGCTTTATATAGACCGTAAAGACACGAATGAGTGAATCAACAAAACATGAAGAAATGATATGATAAAGTTCACTTTCAATATAAAAAACTAGTTATTAAAGTCATTAATACATACCCAATCAAAAAGTTACCAAAGCTTGGAAGTCAAAAGTAATACATAATTGATTTGTCTTCACCAAGTGATGTAAAAGATTAGCCAAGCATGGCCTTTGTTTGACAGAAACTCTTACTATCAATCTTGGATCCCGAGACTACTACACACACTCTAAGGATGGATGATGAATGAATGTGGTGGATGATGGTAGTAGTGGTGCTGGAGTGGTGGCTGGTGTGAGAGAAATGGTTTGGCAAGGGATGAGTTGCAAGTGAGCCAAGCACCTCCTTTTATAGCTGAAAACAGTGAGTTTACATGGCCCCGTGCCTAGTGGGCACGGCCCCCGTGTCCTTCTCATTCTCTGTCTTCATTTAATGTTGTTGTCAGTCCATCTGCTCACATGACCCCGTGTGTCAACGACACAACCCCGTGGCCATTGTACTCGTTGTATGAATCCAGATTTGCAAATCTGACAGTTGACCACGGCTTGTGTCTAGGAGACTATCACACCCTGACTTTTGCGGAAGCATGATTATGTGTGACTTGCTTAATATCATTGCATTCAATCATAACCACAACTATATGATAAAACCAAAGATGATCATCCATTAAATAAGTTTAAAAATATCACAAACATCATTGTTTGAAACATAGACTTCAAATTCTAATTACAAACCATACGAATTGTTTAGAGTTCCATAAGGACTCATCAAAAGACTCTAAATAAAATCAGGCTTTGGAAGATGTGTCTCGTCCAGGATAAGACACACTAACCAAACCCTAAGACAATGGATGACATCCTTTATTCTTAATGCAACTTAAAACATCCAAACGCCCGCCAGATCCACTTTTAGTTCCCTGAAATACATGTAGTTTGAAAACATCAACAAAAGTTGAGCGAGTTCATATGTTTGTTTGTGTGTATGAATAAAACCTTTGTAATCATTGTATGTATGTATGTATGTATGTATGTATGTATGTATGTATGTATGTATGTATGTATGTATGTATGTATGTATGTATGTATGTATGTATGTATGTATGTATGTATGTATGTATGTATGTATGTATGTATGTATGTATGTATGTATGTATGTATGTATGTATGTATGTATGTATGTATGTATGTATGTATGTATGTATGTATGTATGTATGTATGTATGTATGTATGTATGTATGTATGTATGTATGTATGTATGTATGTATGTATGTATGTATGTATGTATGTATGTATGTATGTATGTATGTATGTATGTATGTATGTATGTATGTATGTATGTATGTATGTATGTATGTATGTTATGTATGTATGTATGTATGTATGTATGTATGTATGTATGTATGTATGTATGTATGTATGTATGTATGTATGTATGTATGTATGTATGTATGTATGTATGTATGTATGTATGTATGTATGTATGTATGTATGTATGTATGTATGTATGTATGTATGTATGTATGTATGTATGTATGTATGTATGTATGTATGTATGTATGTATGTATGTATGTATGTATGTATGTATGTATGTATGTATGTATGTATGTATGTATGTATGTTTTGTAAATCCCGGTATGAAAGCTAAACAAGGAACAAATCAATTAATGGTTTGCAAGGCCATTAACATGCGTTCAACGGCGTAGGAAGGCTCAAACCTAGCAGATTTTGTACCGGGCCTCCGGCTGTAAGACATAGTCACCTCATGAGCCAGTCCCCGATCCACATGGGTGTGGGCTCGCTACACCCAAATAGATCTATCACCCATGTCCCTCGGTCCTAACACGAGGATTAATGGTCTTAGGAGTGCGCCTACCCATTCACATGATCTACTGTGCATTCCATAGCTAACCATACCAATTGTAATTGTTTGTAACATTTTGTAACATGTACTTCACCTCCGAAGTTATAAAACAAAACAGGTAAAAGAAAAGGGAGACATGAACTCATTGTCTTGCGTTCTTCGTAATCACAGTAACTCAAAGCTTCGCCTGGCGTACACAACTACCTACAACGTACTAAGGCCTATTAGTCGAGTGGGTCATGCCTTGGTTTAGTATGGATTAGTGTCTTCATTATTATTCCAAGTTATATAATTATTTGTTAAAATAAATATTTTAACTTAAATTATATTTATTAAATTTTTGGAATAATAGTTAAAACAATATATTTTAATTTGATACTTTTCAAGTATTTTTACATGTATTTCTTTCCCAAGGATGGGTGTATTTGTATTCGTATTCTTAAACTTGTATATTTTTGCCATGTATTGGTGTCGTATTCCGAAGTGTATTTATACGTACGAAAATACGTATTTTCTTGTAATTGTTAAGTATTCTTATACTAAATTTTGTATTATTTTTTCTGAAATAATACTTCTAGTAAAAATACATTATATATATTTCCAAAATATATATTTTAAGAAATATTATTTAGAAAAATTATTCATAATTTTTCCCTTGGCAAAAATATTTGTAAATTTCATACAAGTTCCAAAAATTAATATATTTTCAAGTCTAACTTAGGAAATATATGTAAACCCATTTTTCATCCAAAAATAATATATTTCAAGTTTACTTAAGAAAATATATTTTTCCCCAAAAATAATGTATTTCATGTTTGTTTGAGAAAATATATGTTTCTTTCAAAAATAATATATCTTCTAAAAATTTCAAGAAAAATATATATTTTCACTTGCCAAAAATAATATATTTTCTTTTTGTCAAAAATATGATATGGTCTTGTAATAATTGTAAAAATCATATTTTTTTTCCTTGGTGTCCAAAATATTATTTACCAAAATATACTTGTGAATAAATTTTCCGGAATACTTTTTGTAAGTTACATTCTTTTGTTCGGTTTCACCAGTGTCTTGGGTATAATTTGTATATTTATTCCTTGGAATTTTGGTAATATTTTGGATTGTAATTTTTGGTATTTTAATGAGTTATATTATTTCAAGTCCTAAAATAATATAACTAATACACATAATATACAAATAATCACACACATGGTGTCATCTAAATATATATTTCCTAAATACATATTTAGTCACTTTTATTTATAAAAACCAACCTCCAATATTTATATTTTTGTAACAAAAATTTATGGCAACTCTATGTGAAAAATCCATGGTTTAAAATATACTTCTAATTATTTGTTTAGAAATATTTTTCTAAGTGTTTAATTTTTAGAAAAATTTTGCCACAGTTTCCCCTAAAAATGGAGGTTTCCATACCTTGAAGGTATATTATTTTCTTTTGTAAATCATCACAATCAATCCTCAATCAACAACAAACAATTTTTACTTACCAATTTTGCCGAAAACAAGCATAAATTACCACTTCATGAACTTGAAAATTTATAAAAATTTGTAGTAACTTACTAGTGTTTTTAGTAAGCCTTGTTACCCTTTAAAGTGTGGTTGATTCTTTAAAAACATCATTTTTAAAGAATTTAGATCTTTACAACTTACAACCTTATTTTCTAAAAATGTTTCTTCATGGATTTTTCTTGTTACACATAAGTTTCTATACTTGTTTAACCATAAAAAATGGGGTTTATTTATGTAAGAACCAAGATTTAGTAAAACTTGTATTTTTAACTTGGTTTCTTGGAAAATCATTCTTGAAATCTTAGATTTACAAGACTTTAAACTTACTTTGTTCATCACTTATCAAGAAAACAATTTATTAATTCAAGTTCATGACTTTTGTGAGGATGATCCATTAATCTTTAACACTTTCATCCTCTCATCTTGCTAGATTATGTTTTTAATCATGATCTAGCAAGATCATATGATGATCAACATCAAATACATGAATAAACAACAATCATCAAGCATAACAACTCATAAACAACATAGTTTCTTCATGATTTAAGCTTATGTTCAAGTTTTATTCTTGTGATTCTTAGTGTTCTTCATTATAATCAACATGTATCATTCTTTAACCACTAAGATAAGATGAAAAATGGAGTGTATGATGTTCTTACCACTAGCGCAAGGGTAGGGATGATCAAGAGAAGAAATAGAGTGGATAAAAGCAAATGAAGAAGGTCCTTGAACTTCTACAAGCTCCTAGCTCCTTTGTGCACCTTCTAACACCCTTGTATATGCTTGGAATGGATGAAACTTGATTGAAAAATGGTGATGATGGTGGTGTTTGGTTTGGCCGAGAGCAAGCAAGAGGGAGGAGAGAAAGATGAAATGTTGATGTGTGTTGAGAATGATAAGTTAGGATCTTATGGTTAATACTTTAAACTTCCAACATTCCAAAGTCTAATGGTTTATGTGTTTCAAAAGGTTTAGACAAGATCACTTAAACAATTCAAATAAAATCAAGGAGTGGGGGCCACTCCATAACCGTAAGGTGGGGGGTGTTTAGTTGGGTGGTAATGGTAAGTTACGGAAACTAGTTAGATTTCAAGTGTATGTTTAGGTGTTTTAGTTAATATGATGTTATATAGTGTGTTATGATGTTCAGGGACCATAACTAGCTTGGTAATGTTAAAACAATGCTTCTAGTGAAATTTTGGTGTTTCGGGTAGTGTCCGGTTGTTCGGTTGGTTACCGGTTCGTTAAGGTGCTAAACTATGCAGTTTAGTGTGCTTTATGTACCCTTTTGTGACACTTTTGATTCCCGACACTTAGGAAAGCATTCAGGACCATTTAACCATATTTCTGCATAATACAAGAGTGTTTAAATGCTGAATTTGCTGATTTTCTGCAGAATTCTGCAGTTTATGTGAGTTTTAGGCACTTTCCGGCACTTAAACTATCTCTAGGAAGGCAGTTTTGTGATCCTTACTTTCCTACACACTATACTAGTGTCATACTTGGTTTCTGGCTCATTCTGTGTCTCAACACATTGTCTGTCTATGTACTGAACTCCGTCAGCATTTTTCTAATTTGTCTGATAAATGTGCTAACTGTGTTTCGTACATCATTTGAGTCAATAAAGTTCTCATGCATTAATGGTATGACATTAAGCAATATGTGATGCACATGTATGTATATGGCAATAATGAGAGAGCAATTAAAGTCATTAATTGTAATTCAGCACAGTCATTAATCACTAATCATGGTTTAATAGTTGTACGGATACCTAAATTTTGACAATTGTCACATAGACACGGCCCTGTGTCCCTTGTCGTGTTATGTTTGTCTTTATCTTCAGGGAATCTTGAGTGAGGCACGACCACATTCCCGGCAGGAACGACCCCGTGCTTGGGTTTTGGTTTGTTGTTTTTGTTCTTGGGGTGAAGCTTGGAGGATCGGTATAATGTATCAACTTCCCTCTTTCTGTACGGTATTTGCCTTTAATTTGTTCCTTTTGTTCATTTAAGCCCTTTCAATCATGAAAATCAAAAGTAAACAAAGAAACACACTTTTTCCAACATTAGTACTAAAAAGGGTTGTTTTTGATTATTGATGCACTACATCTGTTGATTTCGTCTTAGATCAAGTCAAATAGTATATTGTATAGATTAGGGCGTGTTATACGAGAAAATAGGAAAATGTATGTGTTTAGGAAAAGGTTTCGCTTGAATGGTCTTAGAAGGTTTCGCTTGAGTGTTCACATAAGGTTTCGCTTATGTGAACATGTCACTTGAAGCGAAACCTTTACACCTATATATACCCTATAAGCGAAATCATTTGTAACTTGGTGATTTCCATACCGAGGTGCTGCCGGTGTGACGTTTGAGCTGTAAACATTGTTAAATCAATGAAATCAGTAGTTTAAGTGAAGAACAAGCTATTTCTATCTACGTTTCTTGTTATTCCGCACCTGAAACATAGAAGAACGCCTCTGAACGACTCGTTCGGGTCAAAACACGATCCTACATTGATACCTTATTTGATACAATTTATATGTTTCATTTGCCTTTAATTTATATCCTATTCCATACCCTTAGCCTAGCCCCATTATAACCCGTAAAAGACCTTTTGACTTGTGCTTGGTGTTTGTGTTTGGTGGTGGAGAATGATTGAGTTGCAAGCTTATGCGGGTACGTGTTCTAATCGGTTTTAGTGAATTCTTCAAAAGTGCTAATGCGTCATCTATTAGCTAAATTTTAAAACCGAGTGGAGAGAACATAGTAAGCTTCAAGGGCGGGTTAATCTTGGGTAACCATATTTATGTGATTATTCATTTTACCGCTAAATATTTTGAAAATTGTAAGAATCATGAACCAGGTATGACATTAGACCTTAGCTTATGTCTCGAGAATGGGGAGTGTGTTTTTCGTTCGACCACGTGAAAGTGAAAAGCATATTTGCTTGAGGGCAAGGAAAAGACAAGTGTGGGGATGTGATACGTGGTAGAAAACTGGTCTTCAAGTATGTTTAAGTTAATGTTTTTACATAACTGTTAGTTTTGAATAGCCTACTTTTGATTGGAATTGTGTTTTGAAGGTCTAACAGAGTTTAAGGAGCTATTCGGGAGCTATACAGAGCACCGAGGGGGGGGGGGGGAACGGGTCAGCTGGGAATGCGAAAATGGATAAACAGAAAACAGGAAATGGAGAGGCCATCGCCGACGCCCCCAGATATTAACGTCGACAAATTTCGTCCGTAGACACTAGCTCAAGGCGTCGGAGAGGATCAGAAGATCCACAGACACCCAAGGGGGTCGTCGGCGACGCCTTCGTCTGCTACATGTCATGAAATTTCAATTTTCATGATTTGGGGACGGGTATATCACATGTTTTGACGATTCTTAAGGGGAGTTACGTTTTGTTTGAGTTTTGAAGTCATTCTTGGAGCCAAGAACCTCATCCAATCCATCTCTAATCCATTCGATCCATCCTCAATTATCCACCATCAATCAATTCTAACCTTAATTCACCATCATCACTATCATCTCTTCAATTCATTCACCGTCACCACTCACCATAAACCCTTATCCTCATCACCATCACATTCGAAGCTTCAAGATGTCAACATTCAAGCTCTCATCAATCGTGGATCAAGTTCCGTTCACATGAGCGGCTAATTCTCACGGGTTTCACCCTGGTGTAGACTTTTGTAAGGTTTAGGGTTTGGTTTATGATTCTTAGTTGATTTGTGACAAGTTGTTTTTCATTTTGAATTGATTGATAATTGTCCTACATTTGAACTATATTTGTGAATTGTCGAATGATTATAAAATTTAACTTTGCGAAATAAGTTTGTGTATTTATGCTTTATCTTTCGAGAGGTTTTACTTGTCCGAGGTAATGAAGTGCATTGCGGCCCGTTATACGCATTGATAGCAATTGGCACCTACGCTTCGTGATAGAAATCCGTTAATGACATATTCAATTGAATCAATTTAAAAATGTTTAGCAACCCTAGACTTTGCAATTGTTGAACCGGGTGTGAATCTTGTTTCTCAATTATTGTTTTAAATTATAAAACCAAGTCTTGCAATCATTCCGGTTTTTAGTAGTTAATCAATTAAAAACAAACTTGTCGGTTTAATCCGACATCCCTTTTTAAACAAACAAATTAATCAATTTCTTAGCAAGATTCATAAAGTGACAATATTCTTTAAAATCAATCTCATCCATACACAAACCACAAACTCTTCGTGGTTCGACCCCTTACTACCACTAACGCATTGTAATTAGGGCATATAGATATTATCTTTGACCGGGGCGCGACACTCCGATCATTTAACGCCCTGAGTTCCTAGCCATTTATTTTATAACGTTTTGAGTCCAATTTTGTTCATTTTATAACGGATTGAGTCCAATTTTGTTAAAAAAAAATTGGACTCTATAAAAGAAACAAAAAACGAATGTATTATAAGATACTTCAAATTTAATTCCCAAATTGTTTTATTACGAGTTGTGAGAACTTAGAGAACTCGGCCTTCCCATGCGAGTTTTGCTCCCATTTTTTCACACCATAAATTAAAGTGTTATAAAAGATTGCCGTAAAAAAAATTAAAAAAAAATTCAAAGTGGTGTTTTTCGGCCTCTTACAATAGTTGTAAAAAAACTGATGACATAAGCATGACGTCACTTTTCACAACATTTACGTCTGCTGTAAATGAAAAAAAACTTGTTTTTTTTTTTTTTTTGGGAAAAGTTGACTTTTTTAGGATTTTTGGTAAGAATGTTTTTTTTTTTTTGAAAAAACCTTTCGTAAGACCGAGTTCTCTAAGTTCTCACAACTCGTATAATTTTTCATTTTTACCTTAACACTATATTAATAATATATTTAAGTATTTATATGCTATTATATATATTAATAATATAAATATATAACAGATATTAAAGTATTAAACAAATATATATTAGATATTATTAAACTAATTATTATTATTAGTCAATAATATTAACAATGTCATTCCTAAATTAATAGAGAGAATGACACGTGACATTAATACATTATTAATACCGCTTTTGTTGATATTTTCTGTTTTAGTCAACCCGTATAACACACGGGGTGAATAACCTTGTTTTCCATATATATTATAGACTAGGTTATAACCCGGAAACTTTCCGGGTAGGAAAATTTAATTTACAATAAATAAAAGTATATAAATAACACTTTTAATCTCTAAAGTATCCTCTTTCCTTTTTCTCCACCACAATTTTTAATTCACTTTCTTAAACTTTTTCTTGTTGTAAAAAGCCATAAGAACATACAAAAGCAAGATGAGTATATGTTATGTTAGGAGGCTAATCACAAATTACGTGATATTTCTTAATCCTTTAATTAGTAGAGATGATTAACTTGTTCAACTCAAATAGATATAAAAGCGTCAAAGTTCAAATTTCAAAATTGATTAAAAGAAGGTCAAAAAAGCTTCAAAGTTTAAGCTTCAACATTGAGCAAGAACATCCGTTGCAATATATAATAGGCATAGTGAAAAAGCCTCTTGCAAATGTCACTTTGTGTGATAGTTCATCTATGTTGTTTGGCATAACCGTGTGATATACGGGTTGAACAATTTAAACTGTATAAGACATAAAAATATAATATAAATTAAGAAAAGATAAATTGCATTACATTTAAGAATTCAAAGCTACATCACTTTTGCTTACAAAAGATTAGTCTTTTATTTGGACGGCACAAAAGATTAGCCAAAACAAATTAGTCCCCTCCTTTTATTAATTCCCAATGTAACTACTACTACAGTAAGAAAAAAAGTTTCAAGAAATAGTAGTTTTACAATGTACGGGTGCCTCAGTGATCTATATCTGATGTCTTGACGATTTCCATTTACACATTTTCAGCCATCTGTTTGATTCTTATAGGAGTCAACTATAGAACTATGGTAACATAACATGGTAGTGTTTTTAATAAATACAGGTTACCTTTACCATATACCAAATATAAGGGTGAGCGGGACACTTCTCGGGGAGGGTTGCGGTGAGGTGAGTCCCCGAGCGGGAACACCGCCGCCATCAACTCGGGGAGCCTAATCGGGGAATAGGAGCGGTGGGAGGTTACCGCATGAAGGGAGAGAGAGAGAGGGTGGCCCACAAGCTTTTCAACCAATCAAATTATTTTCCTTTTTTTTCTTTTTAATTAAAAAACAAGTCCCCCAAGAGAGGAGTGCCGCCATCAAATTGAGGGTGTGGGGGGAGTTAAGGGGGGAGTTGACGTGACGCTTGTTGATTGGGTGTGTGTAAGAGAGGTCACTCCCCTAAGAGAGGAGTGCCCTTCTCACCCTAATATATGGCCACCCAACCGATATTTATCTTATCATCCCGGTTACCAATACTCACTTAACAATAATTATACATAAAAGTTGTCAGATCATAGTAGCTAATTCCAAACAAAATGGGATTTTGTTACCCACAAATCGACTCTTTGTTAGCCAAGGATAAATATTGAAACATTCTATTATATTAGAACTTGTAAGCACTAAATTCATTAAATAAAAAATACAAAGTTACAGTACTTTTTTTTTAATTTGTGTTAAGTATTGTTGGTAAAAGGTAAATGATTGATGGTTCTACAATAATTGCATTACAAACCAAACGTAAGATGATGACATATCAAAAAATGAGAAATAAATGTATCCATCAAAGACATGTGTGAAATAAACTACATATGTACCTCAATTGCAGGGACAACATTACTATATCCCTTGACTCTTGCCACATAAAGTGCAGTTTGACAAACATCTTTCATCACCCTCGCATTAGAGGAAAACTGAAATTAAAAAAAAATTCAGTGCAACCAATTATGATAAAGCAACTTGACCCTTTAAATAAGGATACTTTCTAATATCAACCAAGAGACATATTTCAAATATCTAAAGGTAAGAAAACAGTGATAACACACACAACACTAATACAAGAATAAGTGGGTTAACTTATTTGATTATGGCTGCCTTTATGTGCAAACAACCAAAAAATATTCGAACAGGAACAAAGTGGTTAAATGGTGCTTTGCCATGGTATAATCTGGTCACGAAATAATATAATTACGAAAGTTAGCAAAAAATGTTAATGGTAACATAAAAGAGTATTAGAAATTGTAATTCAGTTTATTACCCAGTACCCACCACTTGTAAAGTAATTCACAAAATCAAACAGTTTCATGATGAAATTATACACATAATTTTGAAATGATTTAGGCCCAAGTTGACAACCTGACCCAACACCCTCGACCCGCCTATTGGTTTGATGGAAGATGATCAACTTACCCACTAATGTGTGCAATGTCTCGTGAGAATGTGAGATCTGTCAGGTCCACTGGTAGCATCCGGTGGTAGCACACCCTTTTACCCATTCTTCAACGCACTGATCTTATACCGCTAGCTTTTGTGGAGCACTGAGAACTTGAACATCAAATTAAAGACAAATACACTCAAAATACAGATAAAAAACATATCCGAAAATAGGATGTTACAAATCTACCCCAGCTTCTTGAAACCTATTCAGAAACAAAGGAGGAAATCAGTTTAATCATCTTAGTTTTCAATCATAATTACCCACCAACAATCTATAAGACTAAACTAAAAATTTAATTATCAGTAACTCAATTAAATTCACATAAAAGGGCTAACAATAATTAATTAACAATACAACCTAACTAATATTAAGATAGAATTCAAAGCCTAACAAATATAATCCCCACAATATATAGAATTATGAAATAAATTAAAATAAAATTCCAACATATATATTCTGGTCAACTCGCAAAATCTTGTAATAATCAACACCCATGATTCCTTGTTCGGTTATACGATTGATGAATACTTTTTCTTATTAAAATTATGTCTAATTGTAGACACAATACCTGAACATCAGCTAACTGCCTCCCATTACGACATCCACCAACAGTGTATAGCTTTTCATCTATGATGACCACACCATGCTATAATACAAGATGGAACACAAAAGGTAATATGATATGTGTTTAAGACAACCAAGTAATATAACATCACATATAAACAAACGCAGTCCCATTTTCAGCTTTCAAAACTTAATGAATAATGGATATCTACAAACCTTATAATGGGCTATTGGCCATGGCCCAGCTATTGGGAGAGCAACCCGCCGGTCATATTTCAACTCAAAATGCCAATTGGAATTGTCCGAACCCATACCACCTCTTCCAGAGACCAAAAAGTTTTGTTAGTTCGATTGCTGAAAGACAAACTAATTTCACTGAAGACTCTGGATCAAACTATGAATTGCCCTCCAAAGTAAAGAACCAACACAACCTAGGCTACTTAAAAAAAGAAAAATGAGTAGTCATACCTTTGAAGAATAATACAGTGAGGTTTATGTTTAGTTGAACTCTTGAAAGATATTAATAGCGTTCTACAAAAGCAAGTTAGTGGGAAAAAATTAATCCAATGGAGGTCCAAACAAATACTCTTATTGGAAAAACATAATGTATGAGCAACAAACATCAAAAGAGATGTTTTTTGCTTCAAATTCTCTATACAATATTCATTAAATTTATTATTTCCATCCACCATTGGCTTCTGTAGACGAACTCGAGCATTTATAAACCAGAAGCTTGTTTCATTCAACTTATAAAGATTTTGAATATGAATAGTGATCTACGCAGGAGCACCGATTAGCTTCTTCAAATCCTACATATTGAAATTAAAAAAAAAAGGTTATTTTATAATACAAAAAGAATAAATACACCTAATTAGAACTCCATTAATGTAATACTTACATACCTAAGTCCGAATCTCATGTCAAAAGGTCAGAACAACTGTATAAAATCCTAATATATTACAGATGTCATTGGTATACAATTTTGGGACTTTAGTCCGTATGTTATAGCAAGTCCCAAAAGGTTTATTGTCACACCCCAACCGATGGCGGAATCATCGGGGTGCGGCACTTAGCGAAACAGATTGTCCAGAAGTTTTCATAACAACTATAATTACCAATTATTTAAAGCAACACGTCCCATACCATGTCATAAAAGATAATATAATTATTACAGACAAGATCTAGTCAAATTGTTCTGTTCCGACAACTCAGATTTTTATTACAGACAATTGTTTATTGTTCTAGGTCTTTCCTAGCCTCGATTTCACGGCAAGCTAAGCAAATAAGCATCCTAAGCACCTGTCACATACGTTAAAGTAAAAGTCAATACACATAGTGTAAAGGTGAGCATACAAGTTTAATAGATACAATAGAGTTCGAAATCGTTACGCATAACCAGCACGTACACAGTGTAAAATGAGGCATGTTAGTTATCGACATGAACCTATCGATACCAATGACTGCGGGTTGACTGCCCAAGGCAGTTCGTAATACACACTCACCACTGTGAGCCATGTAACAAATTGTCCTTAACAACCCCTGAGTGAACAAGTGCTGAGTCCAAACAAATAGTACTATCGTTGCTAAGGCAGGTAGACAGCATTCCATGTGTAAACATAACAAACAAGCATTCATTAAGTCACGTATAACATGCGGTAATTGGTTAGCGATTAAAGTATTTCGTAGTGTGTTTGATGTGATTTAGAATAAGTAACGTATGTAACACCCAAAAGTGCGTAAAGCAAAAAGGGATCGAGTATACTCACAGCGATTGGTGGATTGAAGGGAGCGCTAGAGAGTAAGGTTAGCCTGATCAGAACGATAGCATAAACGATAAGCGACGCGTAAAACGATACAAGTGTCAGTGGGTCGGTCAGCAATCCGATCGGGTAGCCGGTCGTTTCGGGTGGTAGTCCGCTCGGATAGTCATCCGATCGGGTAACCTTTCAAGTGGATTGTTACTTCCTTTGGGAAGGATGTGTTTGTGTATGATGGCTTGTCTTTTGAAGTTTTTGTTGTAGCATTTTGAAAACATAGAAGTATCACTTACCTTTCAGGTCGGTCGATCGGACGGACGTTCGATCGGACGACAACCCGATTGGTTGGACACTTTAGTGAGAACAAGTTCACAGCAGTTTGTTACTCGATCGGATTATAGTCCGATCGGGTGGCAATCTGTTTGTATTGAACATGTTGAAAATTGTTTAAGTGTTGAAGTCTAATCGTCACATAGTCGAGTAGTAATCCGATCGGGTGGTAATCCGATCGGACAACAGTTTCAACGTTCAAACTTTAAATATTTGAAAACTGTCTTAAGTGTGGGACCTAAAGTGCAAGCCGATCGAGTGGCAACCCGATCGGGTGGCAACCCGATCGGGTGGTAACCCGTTCGAACAGTAGTCTGATCGGACGACACTCCGACCTGGTCGACCTGATCGTCTTCTTCCTTGGTCATTTTAATAGTTTGTAGTTTTATCGAGACGGTGTGATAACGTGCCAATCAACAGAACCCCATCTTGACCCCAGTGACCCGGTTGAACAGGAATCACCCAAGTTCAACCAGTTAACCGACTCAAGGCGGCTGTTCTTGGTTAACCCGAAATCGGTGGTCTCGTGAATAGAATCCAGATCTTGAACCAACACAACCACAAGAATGAGTGGAAGGTTAGTACGAGCTCCGATTCTATCAGTCTTGAGTGCATTGAGTGTAAAAGAGTTGAAAGAAAGTTGGAAAACCATCTTCCAATCCCTTTCACCGTGAATATGTTTAGATCTATGAAAGATCTTTGTTTATTTGTGTGGAAATCGTTCAGATCTAAGTTGTTCTTGGTGGATTGAAGCCAAAACGGGAAGTTCTCTAGAACACCATGATGACATCATCCTAGAACACCTCAAATCTAGTGATTTCACGGTTAAAAGTTAAGATTCAAAAGATAGAAAGGTGTAGGAGTGCGTGTAGATTAAGAAAGTACAAGATTTAGGATGAGATCTTACCGGAATAGCTAGAAATCGAAGAAAAAGTGAGCAAAAGCGCTGGTCGGACGAGGCAAAAGTGGTAAGTTGTGATGTTAACAGGGGTATTTATAGGGTTTCCCAAAAAGGAATGGGTGGAATGTGGCTAGTCGACCGAGTTGGCAGCTCGGTCGAATGGCTGGTCGATCGAGTGGTAGCTTGATCGAGCGGCTGGTCGATCGGCTGGTCACTTGGTTGATTAGCCACTTGATTCGAGTATTCGGTGCGACGAGTTTTGCCGTTTCGATTGAGATTGCGGGCGTTGCGATGCGATAGAGTTTCTATTCAAATTACTTTTAATCCTAACTACTATATCTAACATATAATCATCATAATTGTCTTGCATTTAGCATTTGCGATTGAGTTTCGATTGCGTTTTGATTAATCACCACAACATAACATAATTAAACATGCACAAGTAACACATAAGGCACACACACACACATAAAACAATATCCAGAGCGCGTAATTCGGGTTGCATGTGCGATTGCGATAAGCGATAAAGCGATCAAATATGCGATAAATATCGAATAAACCTCGATTATTAATAGATACTCCACATAATACAACTAACGTAAAAGCATAGATAGACTATCTACAAGTCAAAGAAGTCAAAACAGGAATTGAGCAAGGAGTGGCAGATCATAATTAGCAATCTTGTCTTCCTTTGACTTCAATCTTGCCTTTGACTTTGACTTTCGAAACACGGGGTGTTACAGCCTCCCCCAGTTAAGGGAATTTCGTCCCGAAATTAGGCTGAATCCGTAACAAACAATTGCGGGTATTTTGCCTTCATGTCACTTTCGAGTTCCCATGTGAATTTTGCGCCTCGTTTGCCTTCCCATCGTACTTTCACAATAGGAATGCGTGAGCGTCTGAGCTGCTTGGTTTAGTGATCCAGGATCTCGACAGGCTTCTCCACGAAGTGTAGTGTTTCGTTTATTTGGAGATCATCAAGAGGTAGAATTAAATCATGCTCAGCCAGGCACTTTCGGAGGTTCGAAACATGGAAAGTCGGGTGGACATTACTAAGTTCCTTCGGTAGGTCGAGTCTGTAGGCGACTTTTCCGATCCTCTCCAGAATCTTAAAAGGTCCAACATATCGAGGCGCTAGTTTCCCTTTCTTGCCGAATCTGACCACACCCTTCCAAGGTGATACCTTTAGTAGTACGTAGTCGCCAACGTCAAATTCAAGGGGCTTGCGTCGTCTATCGGCGTAACTTTTCTGACGACTCCGAGCTTTCAGCAGATTGTCTCAAATTTGGAGGACTTTGTCAGTCGTTTCTTGCAATTGCTCAGGACCGGTTAACTGCGAGTGCCCGATCTCGTGCCATACAATAGGCGACCGACATCTTCTTCCAGATAAAGCCTCAAATGGTGCCATTTGAATGCTGGAATGATAACTGTTATTATACGAGAATTCGACTAATGGCAGGTAAGCGTCCCAATTACCACCGAAATCTATGACACACGAACGGAGCATGTCTTCAAGGGTTCGAATCATTCTTTCAGTCTGACCATCGTTTTAAGGGTGGAATGCGGTACTTAGATTAAGCGTAGTACCGAGAGCCGCTTGAAACGTTTCCCACAATTGCGAGGTAAACCGAGCATCACGGTCAGAGATGATGTCACGAGGCGTCCCATGTCGACAAATGATCTCATCGGTGTAGATTCGGGCTAATCGTTCTACCCTGTAGTCTTCTCGTATTGGTAGAAAGTGAGCAGATTTGGTCAAACGGTCGACGACAACCCAGATGTTGTCGTGACTTGATGGTGTGACAACCCTAAAAAATCTCATGTAACCATACAATTTATTAATGATAATTAAAGTGCTTGGTGACTGTGCTGAATCATTTAACTGCTCTCTGATTTCTGTGTTATACTTACATGTGCTTGTCAACATACTAGTAGTGTACAGAAAAGTTATCAAATAGTCCGTTATGCTTTCCTGAGTGTTGAAAATTAAAAATGTTACAAAAATAAATATATAGGACACGTTACGGATTAATTAAGCACTTTAACGGAACAACACCGAACCGAACAACCGGACTTTACCCGGAACACAAAAATATTGTCAAACACATTGTTTTTATTTTTCTAAGCTAGTTAGGGTCCCCGAACACCCTAACACACTATATATTTAATAACACACCTTAAGGCACTAACTAAACATTTGATTCCTAACTAAATTAGTAACTAAAAAGTTGCAACCCAACCAAGCACACCCCCCCCCCATTGTTGATGGATCCAAGGGTAACCCACACCCTTGATCTTGCTTGATTCTTGAGAGATCCTAATTGATCTTGTAGGTACTTTAAGAAACATAGTGCCCTTTGGACAAAGCCTAAGTGATTATAAAATGGACATGAGGGGTTAAAGCTCTCATAACCTTCACTCATCACCACACTTCAACATCTTTCTTCTCCTTGACCCCCCATATCGGCCAACCCCCTTCACCCACACACCACCCATCTTCATTTCAAGTTCAAACATTCTAAGAGCATACATAGGTTTTAGAAGGCATACAACGAAGCTCGGTGTGTTCGGAAGTTGAAGGACCACTCTCATTTTCTTTTACCCACCACATTTCTTCACTTGAACTTCCCTAGTCCTGAACTAGTGGTAAGAACTTAGATCTTTGCTTTTTACATCTTGTTTAAGTGGTTAATAATGTTTAATGGTCAAAATGATAAGAACTCTAATGAATCTTGTAATGAAGTCTTGAACATAAACGAATTTGGTGATAAAAGTATGGTTAAAAGATGAAGAAATTATGATATTCATGTGTTGTGATGATTGTCGGTTGTTGTTACTTATGTAGTTGATGGGTCATCATACGGTCTTGCTAGATCATGATTAAAAACATGATCTAGCAAGATGAGAAAGTTAGAAATGTGTAGGATGATGGAATCATCCACACATAAACTATGAACTTGAATCAATAGATGTTTTCTTGAAAAATAAAGATCAAAGTAGGTTATAATCTTGTAGATCCAAAGATCCATGAGTGGTTTTTCGAAAGAACCAAGTGAAAAGTATGAGTTTCGTTAAAACTTGGATCTTACATAAACTTAACACATTTTTGGTAGATAAACAAGTGTAGAAACACTTGTGTAATAAGAAAATTTCACAAAGAAATATTTCTAGAAAATATGACTAGAAGTTGTGAATAATTAAACTCTTTAAAAATGAAGTTTTAAAGGAACTAATCACATTTTTAAAGGTAACAAGACTTACTAAGTATGCTAGTAAGTTACTACACATTTTTATAAATTTTCAAGTTCATGAGTTTATGGCATAAGCTTGTTTTTGACAAGTTTGGTAAATAAAGGTTGTATGTTGTTGAAGGAGAATTGTTCGAATGAAATTTTGAAAAGAAAATGATATGCTAGTAAGCATGGACACCTCCGTTTACAAAGGAAACTCTGGCGAAATTTTCTAAAATCCCAACACTTAGAAAATATTTTTCTAAAACAAGTATTCCGAGTATATTTTATAACTTGCGTTTCGAAGATAAACTTCGCCATAATTTTTGTAATAAAACACCAAGTATCAGAGGTTGACTTTCGTAAATAAAATTTGATAAATAAATATTTAAAATATATATTGTATACTAAAACTCTTGTGTGAATATTTGTTTAATTTACCATTATATTATTTTAGGGTAAAATAATATATAACTTAACAAAGTGCGTTGACGTTTAAATTGTGTGATATGTGATAAAAGTAATGGGTAGATAAACCATACGTGTTGTGCATGAGAAATTGATTGTTATCTGTACCTTATTAGGACGTGCCTGATTTCCTGATTATTAGAGTAACTAATCTAACCGAGCAAACCGAGGTGAGTTCACACTTTTCTACAAAGCATGGTAATTCCCAGTGGGAATGGGAATGGGTTCAGGAATAGGGATTCCTCGTCCTTAGGACGTGTTCAGGAATGAGAATTCCTCGTCCTGTTGGGACGGAATTAGACTTACTAGACTAGAACTCTATCAGCGAAGTCCCTCCCTTTATATCGACTTAATCGCCGAGGCTATGGCGAGCGGGTCATTAGTTAATAGCGCTATTAGGTTTAACAAACCTCACATCGTGCCAGTCGAACGGGCGTGTACTAATGGGCTATGGCACGTCGGTGATGATAGACACCGACGCTAGGGCACAAGTAATTTTCGTTAGTAGTCGATATGATAAACGAGTCTGGTAGTTTAACTAAAGGGGTAGCCCCCACGGCCGGAGTGCCGGGCTGGATAGCCAGGGAAGGTGGACATGGGATGATTAACTGATAAACATTTTCGAACTACGGGGTAACCCCCACGGCTGGATAGCTGATTAAGATTAAACTACATTTTTGGAAACAACTCTAAAATTGACAACCAACCGTGAACTCACTCAATTTTGTTGTTGACTCGTTGTTACATGCTTTGCAGGTCGCTAGATGCTATGGGGCTTGCACAAGGAGTGGTCGTTGTGGGATGCGAACTTCTATGTCCCGTACTTAAGAAATAAACTTTATGAACTTATGAAACTTATGTTTTGGGTCTTTAAACTTATGAACTACGAACTTATGTTTTGGTTTAACGTCTTTTGCTTCCGCTGTTTAAATTGAACTTGGTTAACTTCCTTTTGGTCACCAATTGTATTGTGGTTGGTTTTATTTACTTAAATACGTTGTTCAATATGATTGGTGGCTTGATCCTGGTCGCATCACGCCTCCAAGCGGTGGTACTCCGCATGGTGGGTTTTGGGGGTGTGACAGATTGGTATCAGAGCCATTGGTTATAGTGAACTTGGTTTTAAAAAGGGAAAAGCTTTTTGATAAAAAAACAGACTATAACCTGTACAGTGCTCAACGATCCACAACGACGCTTCGCTCCACGTGCAAGACTCGACACAATAGGTGGTATGATTTATATTATATTGTCGGTTAGATAGTTCACACTGTGCATTAATGATAATTGCTATTTGGACCTTGTGTGCTTACTCTCTACTGTCGTCCCACACTTACGCACTTTCGCGACACTTTCCTCACTTACGTTGCTTCATTGTGAAGATCATGAACGGACGCGGAGGACGTATCAACCTAACTCAAGCCCAGTTGACGACTTTGATCAATGAACGAGTTGCTGAGGCACTAGCAGCTGTCCCTGCTAGAGGTATAACCTGCCATATCAACCCATCTTAGGACGTTTAGATCCTACCTTCGCAAACCAACCCTCGTGCTTAACCTTGTCTTTTATTCTCGCGCAACAGGTCAGCATGCTCAGCCTCCTGTGTGCATGTTCAAAACCTTCATGGATTGCCGACCTAGTACTTTCAGCGGCACAGAAGGAGCTGTAGGTCTTCTTCACTGGTTCGAGAAACTCGAGTCTGTTTTCGAGATGTGTGAATGCCCTGAAGACCGTAGGGTGAAATTTGCTACTGGAACGCTGGAAGGTGCTGCGTTAACCTGGTGGAAAGCACAGGTTCAACTGCTTGGGCTGGCGGTTGCTAATGCCACCCCATGGAATGACTTCAAAGAAATGATCAAGGAAGAGTACTGCAGTCGTGACGACATCCACAAGCTGGAGGTGGAATTTTTCAATTTGAAGATGATGGGGTTTGAGATCGAGGCATACACGAAGAGGTCAAACGAGCTAGCCATCTTGTGTCCTACAATTGTCACACCCCAACCGATGGCGGAATCATCGGGGCATGGCACTGAGCGAAACAGATTGTTCAGAAGTTTCCATCACAACTATTTATATAATCCAGTTAAAGATACGTCCCATACCGTATCCCGAATAAACAAACATGTCATTACAGATAATCATCCAAACAAGAAATTCCGTTCCGACAACTCATATTCAAATATTATTACAACAATTATTTATCTGCTTCTAGACCCCTATTCTGTTGACTTTCTGGCTGTAATGCCAGAGGACAAGATCTATGGACAACTATGCCCCAGACACTTGTTCTTGGCAGACAACCGTTTGTTGGGGGCTTCTAGAAACTTATTCTAGCCTCGCTTTCCTAGCAAATAAGCATCCTAAATACCTGTCACATACGTTAAAATAAAGTCACTACATATAATGTAAAGGTGAGCATACAAGTTTGATAATAGCATATAGAGTTTGAATTGTTTACGCGTAACCAGCACGTACATAGAAGAAAACGAAGCATGTTAATTATCGACATGGACCTATCGATACCAATGACTGCGGGTTGACCGTCCGAGATGGTTCGCAATACATGATTACCACCGTAATCCATGCAAGTAATTGTCCTTAACAACCCCCGTGTGAACGGGTGCTGAGTCCAAACTATAGTACTATGTCGTTAAGGCAGGTAGACAGCATTCCACGTGTAAACACAATCAACAAGCATTCATTAAGTCACGTAATACATGCATATTGGTTAGCGTTCAAATAGTTTGAGTAGTGTGATCATTTGTGTTTTGATATAAGCAACGTATGTAACACCCAAAAGTGCTAAAAGCAAAAAGGGATCGAGTATACTCACAGCGATTGATTATGGATTGAAGGGAGCGCTGAAAGTAGGGTTAGCCTGAATAGTTCGATAGCACAACAATGAGTAACGTGGAAATGCAAACAAATGTGGATGGATCGAATAGGCTGGTCGATCGAATGGCAGGTTCGATCGAACGGGCTGTTCGATCGGCTGGTATGTCCGTTTGGACAGTCCTGTTCGATCGGCCGGTAGGCTTGATCGGCTAGGCCATTCGAGTGGATTGTTTCTTCCTCTGGTGTGTTTGTGTATGATGGTTTGAACTTTTGAAGTTTTCGTTGTAGTATATAAGAACACTAAAATGTCCTTACCTTTCAGGTCGATCGATCGAACGGTCCGTTCGATCGGCCGGCTTATCCGATCGGCTGGGAACTTTTGAAGTGGTTCTCAACAGGATGCCACTCGATCGAATAGACTGTTCGATCGGCTGGCATTCTTTACTACGAACGGGATGTAAAAGCAATCAAGTGTTGAAGCATAGTATCTCATGATCCGAAGAGTAATGTTTACCAATCGAGTAGCATACTCGATCGAACATCACTTCGTCAATAGCATACTTCGTAAAGTTTGAAAAGTGTGAGACCATGTGCTAGCCGATCGGCTGGCCCGGTCGATCGGCTGGTACGTCCGATCGGCTGGGCTGTTCGAACAGCCTAGCCGTTCGGCCAGCAAGTCTGACCTGGTCGGCCTTTCGTCTAACTCTTGGCCGTTTAATTACTTGTTGTCATATCGAGGTAGTTTGATAACGAGTTGAACTATGATATCCTCCGTTCCTACTCGTTCCGTCGGCTCGGACAGGAATCACCCAAGTCCGGCCGGTGAACGGTTCGGAACGTCGGTTTAGAGTTTAACCCATCGTTGGTGAACCTTGTATATAGAATCCGAATCTTGAACCTCTTAACTGTTAGAACGATTAGTTAGCCGGTTCAAGCTCCGTTTCTACCGGTTTAAGGTTTCGAGTGTGAAAGGTTGAAGAAAGTAGGAAATTATTCATAAAAATGTTAAGATTCTTACAAATCTTAGTTTGTTTATGTGGAAACCGGTCAGATCTAAGCTATTCATAGTTAAGGGAGGCCGAAGTTTGGTGTTCTTCAAGAACACCATGATGACATCACCCAAGAACACTTAGATCTTGGTGATTTCACGGTTAGAAATCAAGTTTTGAAAGATAGAAAGGTGTAGAATCATGCAATGATCAAAAACGTACAAGAATTAGAGTGAAAACTTACTGGAGTTGAGAGAAATCTGAGAAAAGGTGAAGAAGAAGGCTGGTTCGGTCAGAGCTTTCCAAAAATAGAAAGTGTGACAATGACAGCCCTATTTATAGGCTCCAAAAGAGGAAAGTGGCAGCCGATCGGCCAGGAGCTCCGATCGAATGGGTTGCTCGATCGGCTAGGAAGATGCTAGCCGATCGGCTGGCCTGTTCGACCAGGATGCCTCCTGTTCGATCCGCGACCCACTTTGAGTATTTCGCGACGATTTTCGATGTTTCGATTTCGATGGACGATGATACGAATACGATAGAGTTCCTAGTCAAATTACTTTCAGTCCCAATCACTATATGTACATACAAGCATCTACATTTCACATTTCGACGTCGGTTTCGATTGAGTTTGATTGCTTTTCGAGTTTCGATTTGATTTTCGATTGATTCGCTTGAGTACCACACCAAACATATAAGTAAACACGCACAAGTAACACATAAGGCACACACACGTATAACAATACCAGAGTTCGCATAATTCGAGTCTCGAGTTTGATTGATGAATCGATTAACTTGATTATTGATTGATTAACTTTATCGCATTGTTACTTCCTACTATTCACAGTCGTAAATCGGTCGCATTGATTAAACATTCGATCATTTCATTTAGACAACACTTACTCCACATAATACAAAAAGTAAAAAGAAACATTAACAGTCAAAGAAGTCAAAGTTGACTTGGACTTTGACTTTGACTTTGACATTCGAAAACACGGGGTGTTACAGCCTCCCTTTGTTTAGGGAATTTCGTCCCGAAATAAAGCTCGAAGCTGCACATCACCGTGAGTCGTTTGACCAATTTGACGCTTCAGATCTATTTAAACAACTGCGGGTACTTGGCCTTCATGTCGCTTTCGAGTTCCCAAGTGAACTCCGCGCCTCGTTTGCCCTCCCATCGGACCTTCACGATAGGGATGCGTGAGCGTCTGAGTTGCTTGGTTTGGCGATCCATGATTTCGACAGGCTTTTCCACGAAGCGTAAGGTTTCGTTGACCTGAAGATCGTCGAGTGGTACGATTAGATCATGATCAGCAAGGCATTTTCGGAGGTTAGAGACGTGGAAAGTCGGGTGGACGTTACTGAGTTCCTCCGGTAGTTCGAGTCTGTAGGCGACTTTTCTGATCCTTTCCAGAATCCTAAAAGGTCCAACATATCGAGGCGCTAGTTTCCCTTTCTTGCCGAATCTAACTACACCTTTCCACAGGGATACCTTTAGGAGTACGTAGTCGCCAACGTCAAATTCAAAGGGCTTGCGTCTTCTATCGGCGTAACTTTTCTGTCTATTCTGAGCTTTCACCAAGTTGTCTCGAATCTTGTGGATTTTGTCAGTCGTTTCTTGTAGAATCTCGGGACCGGTTAGTTGCGAGTGACCGATCTCGTGCCACACAATAGGCGATCGACATCTTCTACCATACAAAGCCTCGAAAGGTGCCATTTGGATGTTGGCATGATAGCTGTTATTGTACGAGAATTCCACCAATGGCAGGTGTTTGCTCCAACTACCACCAAAATCTATGACACACGCTCGGAGCATGTCTTCAAGAGTACGGATCGTTCTTTCAGTCTGTCCGTCGGTTTGAGGATGGAATGCAGTACTTAGATTAAGCGACGTACCAAGGGCCGCTTGAAACGTTTCCCACAATCGCGAAGTGAACCGAGCGTCACGATCTGAAATGATCTCACGAGGCGTACCATGATTACAAATGATCCCTCATCGGTGTAGATTTGGGCTAGTCGTTCCACCTTATAGTCTTCTCGTATCGGCAAAAAGTGGGCTGATTTCGTTAGACGATCGACTATGACCCAAATACTGTCGTGTCCTGATGGCGTGGGCGGGAGTTTCGTTATGAAATCCATAGCTATACTCTCCCACTTCCATATAGGTATCGGCGGTTGTTCGAGTAAGCCAGAAGGTCTCTGATGTTCAGCCTTGACTCTTGCGCAAGTTAGACAACTTCCAACGTAGAGGGTGATATCTCGTTTCATGCCCGGCCACCAGTACTTATAGCGAAGGTCCTGGTACATCTTATCTGCACCGGGATGAATAGAATACCGAGATTTGTGGGCTTCATTCATTATAATCTTTCGCAATTCGGTCCGCCTAGGGACCCAAATTCGGTCCAGATAATAGAATATCCCATCGGATTTGCTTACTAACTGAGCTCCATCGTGATAGATCCTTTCTTTCTTCAATGTACGCTCGTTAAAGCAAGCATGTTGAGCTTCGCGGATAAGGGTTTCGAGATTGTGCTGGGCTTGGATGTTTCGGGTACTGAGTACGTAACTCTTTCTGCTGAGCGCGTCGGCAACCACATTCGCCTTGCCTGGGTGATAACGAATCTCACAGTCTTAATCGTTGATAAGTTCTACCCATCGACGTTGACGCATATTAAGCTCTCTCTGGTTGAAGATGTGTTGTAAACTCCTGTGATCAGTGTAGATCGTACACCTAGTGCCATACAGGTAGTGTCGCCAAATCTTCAATGCAAAGACAACCGCGCCTAGCTCGAGGTCATAGGTTGTATAGTTCTTCTCGTGGGTCTTGAGCTGACGAGATGCGTAGGCTATAACCTTGTCTCGTTGCATGAGGACACAGCCGAGACCAAGGTTAGAAGCATCACAGTAGACAATGAAATTGTCGCTCCCGTCGGGCAGCGTAAGAAGCACAGCGTATGCTTGAGGGTTTGGAAGGCGGTCTCTTGTGCGTTTCCCTACACAAAAGGCTTGTCCTTATGAGTAAGAGCGGTAAGTGGCACAGCGATCTTGGAGAATCCTTCAATGAATCGTCGATAATAGCCCGCTAGTCCGAGAAAAGAACGAACTTCTGACGGGTTCTTAGGCGTAATCCAGCTTTTGACGACTTCAATCTTCGTGGGATCGACATGGATACCCTGACTATTCACGATGTGACCCAGAAACTGAACCTCCTCCAACCAGAATTCGCACTTGGAGAATTTGGCGTAGAGTCGGTTCCCCTGGAGTAACTCGAGAACCAAACGTAGATGTTGCGCGTGTTTGGCTTTCGTTTTGGAATAAATCAAGACATCGTCGATGAACACGATGACGAAACGGTCAAGATATGGCTTACACACGCGATTCATCAGGTCCATAAAAACCGCGGGTGCGTTGGTTAGACCAAAGGGCATAACAACAAATTCGTAATGGCCATAACGGGTTTGAAAAGCGGTTTTGGGAATGTCTTCCTCTTGAATCCGTAGCTGATGATATCCTGAACGCAGATCGATCTTAGAGAAACATGATGCACCTTGTAGCTGATCAAACAAATCGTCGATTCGGGGCAAGGGGTATCGGTTCTTGATGGTTAGCTTATTCAATTCCCGATAGTCGATGCACATCCGGAACGATCCATCCTTCTTTTTGACGAAAAGGACTGGCGCGCCCCAAGGAGAGGTGCTTGGGCGAATAAAGCCTTTTTCGAGTAATTCCTGGAGTTGATTCGAGAGTTCCTTCATTTCGGATGGCGCAAGTTGGTAAGGGGCTTTGGCAACGGGGTTAGCTCCAGGAATGAGGTCGATACGGAATTCGATATCACGACTTGGTGGTAGTCCGGGAAGATCATCAGGGAACACCTGAGGAAATTCACGAACCACTGGAACGTCTTTGACCTCAACTTTCTTTTTCTTTTCCTTCTCCGCTACTACAATGTTGGCCAAGAAAGCTCGGTATTCCTTGCGGAGATACTTGTTAGCTTGGACGCATGACATAAGCTTGAGACCTTTCGACGCTGTTTCACCGTACACACACAATAGATCACCATTTGCGAGCGAGAATCGAATCATCTTTTCAAAACACACAACTTCAGCATGGTTTTCGCGAAGAAAGTCCATGCCGATTATGACATCAAAGCTTCCGAGTTGCATTGGAATAAGGTCGATTGGAAAGATGTGATTGTTGAGTTCGAGAGTACAATCACGGAGCACAGAATTAACAGCAACAGTTCTTCCCGTAGCGACTTCGAATGACGAGGACAGATAAGAGCGCTTACGACTAAGGAGCTTCTCGAATTCAAACGACACAAAGCAGTTATCGGCTCCAGTATCAAACAAACATGATGCATAAATACCATTCACAAGGAACGTACCATTAACCACGTTGTTATCCGCCTGAGCCTGATGGGCATTGATGTTGAAGGTTCGGGCATGGGCTGCTTGCTGCTGTTGCTGAGGCTGCTGTTGTTGCTGTTGCTGCTGGGGCTCTTGCTTAACCACCCTGTTCGGGCACCTGTTTGCAAAGTGGTTAGGGTCACCACATGCAAAGCAGACTCAAGCATTGGCTGTTGGTGCTTGAGCTGCTTGTTGGCCTTGAGGGGCAGGGAGTAGAGCTTGGTTGACAGTGGCTTGAACTGGGGCTTGACGGGGACCATAGCGACAGTTCGCAGTGAAATGACCGTAAAGGTTGCAGTGAGCGCAAAAACGACAGGCTAGACCCATCGGGTGATGATACGAACACGTTGGGCAGAGTGGGTGAGGGCCTGTGTATGCACGCTTCCTTGGCGGTGCATTGATCACTGGAGCTGAGCGGTGCTGTTGCTACTGTTGAACTGGTACAGCTTGTAGAGGAGCAGCAGCGGTTGTCACAGCACAGTTCTTGTTGCTGGAGCTGTTGTTGTTGTGCTTCTTCTTTCTTCTCGATGACTTGGAGGATTGAGCAGATGAGTCGGTGGGTGCTGCGGTGGCTTGGTGCAGAGACTTGGTTTGCTTATCCCAATAACCAGACTTTACTCGCTTTTCATTGATCTCAGCGGCGAGTAGGTAGGTTTCTTCGATCGTTGCTGGCTTGGCGGCGTGAACAAAGTCGGCTACACAGTCGGGCAGGGCTCGAATGTACTTCTTGATAGCTTGATCTGAGGTCTTGACTTGATCGGGACAAATGATACTAAGCTGCTTGAAGCTAGCAGTGAGAGCAACGTTGTCTCCGTCCTTCTGCTTGATGGTCCAAAACTCGTCCTCCAGCTTTTGGCGCTCATGAGGAGGGCAGAATTCGTCGATCATAATTGCCTTCAACTCCTCCCATGTTAGCTCGTAAGCTGCATCATTTCCACGCTTGTTTCGTTCGGCCGTCCACCAGTCTAGAGCACGGGACTGGAAGACACCTGTAGCATTGAGGGTGCGGAGATGTTTAGGACATCCGCTCTGGCGCAGAGTGACTTCGACTGAGTCGAACTAGTGAAACATGGCTGTACGACCATCTTCGCCAGTGAACTCTTTTGGTCCGCATGCTTTGAACTGCTTGAAGCTGAAAGCAGCCTTGCTTGAATCCTTAGGGTTTTCAGCTCGGGATTCCTCAGACGTTTTGCTGGCATTTTCATACACCTCACTCACGCTTTCGCCACTTGTTTGGAGATGATAGCAGCGAGGCATCGGTCTCTCTTTTCTTGGCGAGTCAGACGGTGTCGGGATCCAGACGACGACATGGTCTGCATTAGACATCGTCACGAGACTCCACATAACGAAATCGAATCTCACCTCACACGTCCACTACTATCTAAAGCTTAGAATCACGTCGAATTACGTAACATATAAGCACAGAATCACAGATACACCTAATCATGGAGCACAGAAGCACATAGAGCACATAGGTCACAAAAGCACATAAGCACGTAGAGCACAAAACACGGAAGCACATAAGTACCTAGGTATTTAATCACAGAAGCAGTCAGAAAACAGAAACCTATCCTACAAAGCTCGCGTGTCGTTCGAATAGCATATCGAATAGCATCGTATAGTATAGCCTAACTTAGTCGTATAGCATGACATAGTATGATATCGTCTAGATTTGCGACAACTGGATGTCGATTTGGGATAGAACAGCAAATGCGAGTCGTGTGTGTGTTGATCGAAACGACAGCAAAATCGAATAATATCCAAAATATAAATACGTAAACAGACAAAGCACACAGAAACACATAAAATCAACGAGTCATCAGAGTACGCGGCTGCGGTTCTCAGAATCGAAACACATAAGAAAATCGAGAGGTAGATTGTCTGCGGCTACTAGACATCGACTGCCCAAAGCAATCCGACTATTCACAGTGGACTTGTCTTCACTTTCGACCTTAAGGGTCGTGTTTTTGCCTCGATTCTTGGGCTTCAACACACATTCCTTATGTCATACCTGTGAGTTCAGGTCATTGGAGTCCGTCAAATGCTTTGGTGAGATGGAATAATATTCGGAACAATTTGCCAAGGTTAGGGTTTCACCCCTGGCTTAGCAATTTCTTCCTTGTTTTTAAGAAAACCTAAGGAGGATTTTCATCAAAATGGGGATTTCACTCCTGATTTGGTATAATTCTCCTCGTATGTTATTGAAAATGTCAGGATGAGCATGAGTAATGAATAGAATCATCATAAGTCAGTCAATTTAGTCGGGAGTTTACGGTTTTCACACCTATTCCTGACTGAATCGCCTGACTTTAATTTGAAAATTCGAGTGCAATGATAGTGAAGAATTGCAGAAGAAGGCACATAAACTGGGTCTGTTGGTTCCTAACTATAGTCTAGGTCTCTAAGACAGCGACCCGGACTAGGTCGTGTCTAACCTAATTCCCTATAGTTATGGCTCTGATACCAATCTGTCACACCCCAACCGATGGTGGAATCATCGGGGCATGGCACTGAGCGAAACAGATTGTTCAGAAGTTTCCATAACAACTATTTATATAATCCAGTTAAAGATACGTCCCATACCGTATCCCGAATAAACAAACATGTCATTACAGATAATCATCCAAACAAGAAATTCCGTTCCGACAACTCAGATTCAAATATTATTACAGCAATTGTTTATCTGCTTCTAGACCCCTATCTGTTGACTTTCTGGCTGTAATGCCAGAGGACAAGATCTACAGACAACTATGCCCCAGACACTTGTTCTTGGCAGATAACCATTTGAACTTATTCTAGCCTCGCTTTCCTAGCAAATAAGCATCCTAAATACCTGTCACATACGTTAAAATAAAGTCAATACATATAATGTAAAGGTGAGCATACAAGTTTGATAATAGCATATAGAGTTTGAATTGTTTACGCGTAACCAGCACGTACACAGAAGAAAACGAAGCATGTTAATTATCGACATGGACCTATCGATACCAATGACTGCAGGTTGACCGTCCGAGACGGTTTGTAATACATGATTACCACCGTAATCCATGCAAGTAATTGTCCTTAACAACCCCCGTGTGAACGGGTGCTGAGTCCAAACTATAGTACTATGTCGTTAAGGCAGGTAGACAGCATTCCACGTGTAAATACAACCAACAAGCATTCATTAAGTCACGTAATACATGCATATTGGTTAGCGTTCAAATAGTTTGAGTAGTGTGATCATTTGTGTTTTGATATAAGCAACGTATGTAACACCCAAAAATGCTAAAAGCAAAAAGGGATCGAGTATACTCACAGCGATTGATTATGGATTGAAGGGAGCGCTGAGAGTAGGGTTAGCCTGAATAGTTCGATAGCACAACAATAAGTAACGTGGAAATGCAAACAAATGTGGATGGATCGAATAGGCTGGTCGATCGAACGGCAGGTTCGATCGAACGGGTTGTTCGATCGGCTGGTATGTCCGTTTGGACAGTCCTGTTCGATCGGCCGGTAGGCTCGATCGGCTAGGCCATTCGAGTGGATTGTTTCTTCTTCCTCTGGTGTGTTTGTGTATGATGGTTTGAACTTTTGAAGTTTTCGTTGTAGTATATAAGAACACTAAAATGTCCTTACCTTTCAGGTCGATCGATCGAACGGTCCGTTCGATCGGCCGGCTTATCCGATCGGCTGGGAACTTTTGAAGTGGTTCTCAACAGGATGTCTCTTGATCGAACAGACTGTTCGATCGGCTGGCATTCTTTACTACGAACGGGTTGTAAAAGCAATCAAGTGTTGAAGCATAGTATCTCGTGATCCGAAGAGTAATGTTTACCAATCGAGTAGCATACTCGATCGAACATCACTTCGTCAATAGCATACTTCGTAAAGTTTGAAAAGTGTGAGACCATGTGCTAGCCGATCGGCTGGCCCGGTCGATCGGCTGGTACGTCCGATCGGCTGGGCTGTTCGAACAGCCTAGCCGTTCGGCCAGCAAGTCTGGCCTGGTCGGCCTTTCGTCTAACTCTTGGCCATTTAATTACTTGTTGTCATATCGAGGTAGTTTGATAACGAGCTGAACTATGATATCCTCCGTTCCTACTCGTTCCTTCGACTCGGACAGGAATCACCCAAGTCCGGCCGGTGAACGGTTCGGAACGTCGGTATAGAGTTTAACCCATCGTTGGTGAACCTTGTATATAGAATCCGAATCTTGAACCTCTTAACTATTAGAACGATTAGTTAGCCGGTTCAAGCTCCGTTTCTACCGGTTTAAGGTTTCGAGTGTGAAAGGTTGAAGAAAGTCGGAAATTATTCATAAAAATGTTAAGATTCTTACAAATCTTAGTTTGTTTATGTGGAAACCGGTCAGATCTAAGCTATTCATAGTTGAGGGAGGCCGAAGTTTGGTGTTCTTCAAGAACACCATGATGACATCACCCAAGAACACTTAGATCTTGGTGATTTCACGGTTAGAAATCAAGTTTTGAAAGATAGAAAGGTGTAGAATCATGCAATGATAAAAAACGTACAAGAATTAGAGTGAAAACTTATCGGAGTTGAGAGAAATCTGAGAAAAGGTGAAGAAGAAGGCTGGTTCGGTCAGAGCTTTCCAAAAATAGAAAGTGTGACAATAACAGCCCTATTTATAGGCTCCAAAAGAGGAAAGTGGCAGCCGATCGGCCAGGAGCTCCGATCGAATGGGTTGCTCGATCGGCTAGGAAGATGCTAGCCGATCGGCTGGCCTGTTCGACCAGGATGCCTCCTGTTCGATCCGCGACCCACTTTGAGTATTTCGCGACGATTTTCGATGTTTCGATTTCGATGGACGATGATACGAATACGATAGAGTTCCTAGTCAAATTACTTTCAGTCCCAATCACTATATCTACATACAAGCATCTACATTTCACATTTCGACGTCGGTTTCGAGTGAGTTTGATTGCTTTTCGAGTTTCGATTTGATTTTCGATTGATTCGCTTGAGTACCACACCAAACATATAAGTAAACACGCACAAGTAACACATAAGGCACACAGACGTATAACAATACCAGAGTTCGCATAATTCGAGTCTCGAGTTTGATTGATGAATCGATTAACTTGATTATTGATTGATTAACTTTATCGCATTGTTACTTCCTACTATTCACAGTCGTAAATCGGTCGCATTGATTAAACATTCGATCATTTCATTTAGACAACACTTACTCCACATAATACAAAAAGTAAAAAGAAACATTAACAGTCAAAGAAGTCAAAGTTGACTTGGACTTTGACTTTGACTTTGACATTCGAAAACACGGGGTGTTACAGCCTCCCCTTGTTTAGGGAATTTCGTCCTGAAATTAGGCTCGAAGCTGCACATCACCGTGAGTCGTTTGACCAATTTGACGCTTCGGATCTATTTAAACAACTGCGGGTACTTGGCCTTCATGTCGCTTTCGAGTTCCCAAGTGAACTCCGCGCCTCGTTTGCCCTCCCATCGGACCTTCATGATAGGGATGCGTGAGCGTCTGAGTTGCTTGGTTTGGCGATCCATGATTTCGACAGGCTTTTCCACGAAGTGTAAGGTTTCGTTGACCTGAAGATCGTCGAGTGGTACGATTAGATCATGATCAGCAAGGCATTTTCGAAGGTTAGAGACGTGGAAAGTCGGGTGGACGTTACTGAGTTCCTCCGGTAGTTCGAGTCTGTAGGCGACTTTTCTGATCCTTTCCAGAATCCTAAAAGGTCCAACATATCGATGCGCTAGTTTCCCTTTCTTGCTGAATCTGACTACACCCTTCCAAGGGGATACCTTTAGGAGTACGTAGTCGCCAACGTCAAATTCAAGGGGCTTGCGTCTTCTATCGGCGTAACTTTTCTGTCTGTTCCGAGCTTTCACCAAGTTGTCTCGAATCTTGTGGATTTTGTCAGTCGTTTCTTGTAGAATCTCGGGACCGGTTAGTTGCGAGTGACCGATCTCGTGCCACACAATAGGCGATCGACATCTTCTACCATACAAAGCCTCGAAAGGTGCCATTTGGAAGCTGGCATGATAGCTGTTATTGTACGAGAATTCCACCAATGGCAGGTGTTTGCTCCAACTACCACCAAAATCTATGACACACGCTCGGAGCATGTCTTCAAGAGTACAGATCGTTCTTTCAGTCTGTTTGTCGGTTTGAGGATGGAATGCAGTACTTAGATTAAGCAACGTACCAAGGGCCGCTTGAAACGTTTCCCACAATCGCGAAGTGAACCGAGCGTCACGATCTGAAATGATGTCACGAGGCGTACCATGATTACAAATGATCTCGTTGGTGTAGATTTGGGCTAGTCGTTCCACCTTATAGTCTTCTCGTATCGGCAAAAAGTGGGCTGATTTCGTTAGACGATCGACTATGACCCAAATATTGTCGTGTCCTGATGGCGTGGGCGGGAGTTTCGTTATGAAATCCATAGCTATACTCTCCCACTTCCATATAGGTATCGGCGGTTGTTCGAGTAAACCAGAAGGTCTCTGATGTTCAGCCTTGACTCTTGCGCAAGTTAGACAACTTCCAACGTAGAGGATGATATCTCGTTTCATGCCCAGCCACCAGTACTTATAGCGAAGGTCCTGGTACATCTTATCTGCACCGGGATGAGTAGAATACCGGGATTTGTGGGCGTCATTCTTGATAATCTTTCGCAATTCGGTCCGCCTAGGGACCCAAATTCGGTCCAGATAATAGAATATCCCATCGGATTTGCTTACTAACTGCGCTCCATCGTGATAGATCCTTTCTTTCTTCAATGTACGCTCGTTAAAGCAAGCATGTTGAGCTTCGCGGATAAGGGTTTCGAGATTGTGCTGGGCTTGGATGTTTCGGGTACTGAGTACGTAACTCTTTCTGCTGAGCGCGTCGGCAACCACATTCGCCTTGCCTGGGTGATAACGAATCTCACAGTCGTAATCGTTGAGAAGCTTTACCCATCGGTGTTGACGAATATTAAGCTCTCTCTGGTTAAAGATGTGTTGTAAACTCCTGTGATCAGTGTAGATCGTACACCTAGTGCCATACAGGTAATGTCGCCAAATCTTCAATGCAAAGACAACCGCGCCTAGCTCGAGGTCATGGGTTGTATAGTTCTTCTCGTGGGTCTTGAGCTAACGAGATGCGTAGGCTATAACCTTGTCTCGTTGCATGAGGACACAGCCGAGACCAAGGTTAGAAGCATCACAGTAGACAATGAAATTGTCGCTCCCGTCGGGCAGCGTAAGAAGCACAACATATGCTTGAGGGTTTGGAAGGCAGTCTCTTGTGCGTTTTCCCACACAAAAGGCTTGTCCTTATGAGTAAGAGCGGTAAGTGGCACAGCGATCTTGGAGAATCCTTCAATGAATCATCGATAATAGCCCGCTAGTCCGAGAAAAGAACGAACTTCTAACGGGTTCTTAGGCGTAATCCAGCTTTTGACGGCTTCAATCTTCGTGGGATCGACATGTAGTAATCGCTGTAACTTGCACCACAGCGGGCCATGTAGTAAAGGCAACTGTCATCGATGCAACAAGCCTGGTCACATTGAAAGGGATTGCAGGAGTCAGCGTCCAGTGAATCAAAACCGGCAGCATCAGCAAGCCCCACCAAATCAACGCCAGCAGCAGCAACAACAAGGTAACAACAAAGGGTGCTTTCAATGTGGTGCTGAGGGCCATTTCAAGAAAGACTGCCCCCAGCTAAATCAGAACCAGAATAATAACAATCAGGGGAATGGAAACGGCAATGGGGGAAACAACAATGGTAATGGGGCAAGGGGTCGTGCGTTCGTGATTGGTCAGGGTGATGCAAGGAACGATCAAAACGTTGTGATGGGTAAGTTTCTTCTGGATGATTTCTTTGTTACTGTTTTATTTGATTCGGGTGCCGATACTAGCTATGTGTCCTTAAAGGTTAGTCAGATTCTTAAGCGTACTCCAACACTTTTAAACACCAAGCACATCGTAGAGTTAGCGAATGGTAGAAGTTTAGAGGCTACACATGTAGTTAAGGGTTGCAAGCTTGTCCTTGTCGATCAGACCTTTTCTATCGACCTCATTCCTATCGTTCTGGGTAGTTTTGACGTTGTCATTGGGATGGATTGGTTATCTCAACACCAAGCGGAGATTATTTGCAAGGAGAAAATACGGGTCGAACAAGCAATTTAATCGAGAGTTTGCGGTTTTCACACCTAATCTCGACCTAATCACTTGTTCATTTTCGAAAATTAGAGTGCAGTGATAGTGTAGCGTATGCGAGAATAGCGAGAAATAGCAAGTAAGCTTGTACACTACCCTTACAGGGTATGTACAAGTCGGTCAGTTGGCACCTAACTATAGACTAGGTCATTTCTAAGACTTTCACCCGGACTAGGTCAAGTCTTGCCTAATTCCCTATAGTTAAGGCTCTGATACCAATCTGTCACACCCCAACCGATGGCGGAATCATCGGGGCGCGACACTGAGCGAAACAGATTGTCCAGAAGTTTCCATAACAAATATAATGTCACACCCCCAAAATCCACAAGCGGAGTACCACCGCTTGGAGGCGTGACATGACCAGGATCAAGCCATCAATCATATTGAACATAGTATATAATAATCAAAGAAGTTCGTAAAACCCAATTCAATACAATTGATGGTCAAACCAAACATAGTTAAGTAGCGGAAGCATAAGTATGTAAACCCAAAGTAAATCATAAGTTCAAATATTCGAAACGTTAAACATAGTATTCATGATCTGTGCTCCACAACGACCTGCTCCTTCCTAGTGCAAGCTCCATAAGTACCTAAGGTCCTGCAAGGCATGCAGCAGAGAGTCAACAACTAGTTGAGCGAGTTCACAGTTAATAGTTCAGTAATAGTATAGTGTGAGTAGTAGTATGTTCATTTGTTATGTCAGGTATCGTATCAGTTTCCATCGCGGCCTCCCAGGCAGGTATGCGAAGATATTAGGGGAATGTTTTTCCCCAAGTGTTCTAGACTAGGTTTATTTGTATCGCGGCCTCCCAGGCAGGTGTGCGAAGATTAGTAAATTTAGTTCGCGGCCTTCCTAAGGCAGGTATGCGAAGTCAGTCATAATATCGCGGCCAACCCTTGGCAGGTGTGCGAAGATCAGTTCAATAAGTGTTACTAGTCTAGTCGTATCTTGTCGTTAGGTTCTATCATCTGAGTATATACAATAAGTCATCTAATCCCATTCCCACCCGGGAACCCATGCCTTGGCTGTGTGAACTCACCTTGGTTTGCTCGGTATGCTAAGTATGTGCTCGAGGTAAATCAATCACGTCCTAGGGTATGCACGTATACACAATCAGTTTGTATCCATTTTGTTCACGTATAAACATATCACTGAGTAGCACATTGCATGTATTCAAGATTATCCAAGTCATGTACAACATTTAACAGCAGTTAGTTAATACAATTAACTTCTAACAGAGTCTAACTAGGTTACTGTGTAAGTTATCCAATTCGGCGAAACACAACATTGGCGAATCACAGGTTTGGCGAAACACATTCTGTTTCGTCAAACGTCTTTTGGCGAAACACTAATTCTAATTCGTCGATGATCCTTGGCGAAACACAAATCCTGTTTCGCCGATTACTCTTGGCGAAACACAATCTTGTTTCGTCAAGAATTCTATTTCGTTAATTGATCAGTTACGTCGCATAATCACAGTATTCAATCAGTTACACAGAAATCACAGGAAACCCTAATCAACCGTCATCATATCAACCAATAGCACTCATACGTAAAACATAAGCCCAGAAATCATCAACTAATCATCATGAAATCATTGATACTACTAGGGCTAATACATGCATTCATTTAGCAATCGATTGAGACCTAACCGGTGGCATCACAACTGTATTTATCAAACTGAAATCATCAGTTGGGTTTAGTCTAGTACATCAAGCCCTATGTATCAACCGATCAAACCGTTCAACAATCTAATCTCAACATAAAATCCGTAATCTATAAGTCTATATCTTAACAACAACAATTTATCAATAAATCATGAGCATAAGCACTACATCAGAAATCAGTTTACAACAATCCCAAACCATCAATTAATACGAGTAGAAAATACTAACCGCGACAAAGGAATGTTAACGAGGTTGATTCGGGACTTCAGGAACACAAGTTTGCCGTCACACACACACATAGGAGTTCTAGGGTTTTCTGTTTTTTTGCTAAAGTGTGACAAATGAAGAGATTACGTATCACTTATACGCGTCTAAACATTTTGGGCCGTAACTGGGCCTCAACGAATCTGGGCCGGCGAGTTTAATCTGTTTCGCCGAAATTGAGTTGGCGAAACAGACTTGTTTCGTTGAGTGGTCCTTGGCGAATCATAACTCTGATTCGTCGAGTAGTGCTTGGCGAAACACACTTGTGTTTCGTCGGGTTGTTCAAGTGTTAACAGTTTAAGTTTATCAACAGATTTCAAGTTATACCATCAAACACATAATCATGCAAATCACAAGACACTTTATTATCACAACGTGTACATTACAAGTCAATCAAGTCAAACACTTAAACAGTCAAAGTCAACGTGCATTAAATGCGAAAGTGAAAGTCAAAAGTTCGAGTTGTCACATTATCCCCAACTTGAAAGAACTTTCGTCCCGAAATTTAGCATGCGTTTACTGAGGAAGCTAGGTAAGTTGTATCGTTCACTGGTTTTCCTGGGGTGTCACATCCTCCCCCCGTTGATCTGGAATTTCGTCCCGAAATTCCGTGGTAGTAGCTTCAGCCTCAGTAGTGGTTGCATTGGTTCCGAATAACTGGGGATACTTTTCTGTCATCTGGTCTTCGCGTTCCCAGGTGTACTCTGGGCCACGACGGGAGTTCCAACGAACTCGAACAAGAGGGATTCTCTTGTTTTTGAGGACCTTTACATCCCGGTCCGTGATTTCAACTGGCTCCTCGACGAACTGCAACCGCTCATCGATAGTGAGTTCCTTAAAAGGAACTATGAGGGTCTCATCTGACAGGCACTTCTTCAGATTTGACACGTGAAATACATTGTGAACTGCACCGAGTTCAGCTGGTAGGTTTAGCTTGTAGGCCACTTTGCCTATTTTCTCAATGATTTCAAATGGTCCGACGTACCGCGGATTTAGTTTGCCCCGTTTGCCAAAACGAACCACACCCTTCCAGGGTGAGACTTTAAGTAAAACCCGGTCCCCGACCTGAAATTCCAACGGTTTCCTACGCTTATCCGCGTATGCTTTCTGACGGTCGCGTGCTGCCGCCATGCGTTGTCGTATTTGTGCAATCTTTTCTGTGGCGTCCACCACAATTTCTGGACCCGTGATTTGACTATCCCCCACCTCTGCCCAACAGAGAGGTGACCGGCATTTACGCCCGTACAATGCCTCGAATGGTGCGGCTTGTATGCTGGTGTGATAGCTGTTATTGTATGAGAACTCCACCAAAGGGAGATGCTTTTCCCAGCCGTTGCCGAAATCAATAACACACGCCCGAAGCATGTCTTCCAGGGTTTGAATAGTGCGCTCAGACTGCCCATCCGTCTGAGGGTGATAAGCTGCGCTCATGTCTAACCGTGAGCCGAAAGATTTGTGCATCGCTTGCCATAGTTCTGACGTGAATCGTGCATCCCGATCCGAAATGATGGAGGTGGGCACCCCGTGCCTCGAAACAACTTCTTTAAGATAAACGTCTGCGAGAGTGGAGAACTTATCCGTTTCCTTTATAGCCAGGAAGTGTGCAGACTTGGTGAGTCGATCCACGATCACCCATATAGTGTCATTCCCACGCTGGGATCTAGGTAGGCCTGTAACAAAATCCATGGAAATTTCTTCCCATTTCCATTGCGGTATCTTGGGTTGTTGAAGTAGGCCCGCTGGTTTCTGATATTCCACTTTGACTTTTGCACATGTCAAACACTTGCCGACGTAAGTAGCGATGTGGGCCTTCATGCTAGGCCACCAATACGTGGTTCTGATGTCATGGTACATTTTATCCGAACCTGGATGTATCGAGTAGCGACACTTGTGTGCTTCATCCATCACAAGTTCTCGTAAGCCGCCATAAAGTGGGACCCAAATACGCCCTGTTACATAGTAGGCGCCGTCTTCCTTTTGTTCCATTCGTTGCCTTGAGCCGCGTAAGGCTTCAGCCTTGACGTTTTTGGGTTTCAATGCTTCTACCTGAGCATTTCGTATATGTGCAGGAAGACTAGACTGAATCGTAAGCTGTAGCGCTCGCACACGCTTAGGTAGGGTGTCCTTACGACTGAGGGCGTCAGCCACAACATTGGCCTTGCCTGGATGGTACTTGATGGCGCATTCGTAATCGTTCAGAAGTTCAACCCATCTTCGTTGACGCATGTTCAAATCCTTTTGCTTAAGGATATGCTCGAGACTCCTGTGATCGGTGTAAATCGTGCACCTGGTACCGTACAGGTAGTGTCGCCATATCTTAAGCGCGAAAACAACAGCTCCCAGCTCTAAATCGTGCGTCGTGTAGTTTCATTCGTGAACCTTGAGTTGACGAGAAGCGTAAGCAATAACTTTATCCCGCTGCATCAATACACACCCAAGACCCTGTATCGACGCGTCACAATAAACCACAAAGTCATCCGTGCCCTCTGGCAATGAGAGAATAGGTGCGCTGCATAATCTATTCTTCAGATACTGAAAAGCCGTTTCTTGTGTACTACCCCAACGATAGGTAACACCTTTCTGTGTTAACATTGTAAGCGGCTGTGCAATCTTCGAAAAGTCTTTGATGAATCGCCTGTAGTAACCCGCCAAACCCAAGAATTGGCGTATTTCCGTTGGTGTACGCGGTGCAGGCCAGTTCCTGATCGAATCTACCTTGGATGGATCGACATGAATCCCATCCCTGTTCACCACATGGCCTAAGAAGTGGACTTCACGAAGCCAGAAGTCGCATTTAGAAAACTTGGCGTACAATTGCTCCTTTCGTAGCAGTTCCAAAATCAATCGTAGGTGCTGTTCGTGCTCCTCCTGACTCTTGGAGTAAATCAAAATGTCGTCGATAAAAACAATGACGAACTTGTCAAGATAGGGTTTGCACACCTTGTTCATAAGATCCATGAATACGGCAGGCGCGTTCGTTAACCCGAATGGCATGACTAGAAACTCGTAGTGACCATAGCGAGTTCTGAAAGCGGTTTTTGAGACGTCCTCATCCCGGACTCTCAGCTGATGATACCCCGACCTCAAGTCTATCTTGGAGTAGTAACTCGACCCCTGCAACTGGTCGAATAAGTCGTCTATACGCGGAAGAGGATAACGGTTCTTCACCGTCACCTTGTTCAGTTCACGGTAGTCGATGCACATCCTGAAAGTGCCATCCTTCTTTTTCACGAAAAGTACTGGAGCTCCCCAAGGCGATGAGCTTGGACGAATAAAGCCCTTTTCCAAGAGCTCTTGTAACTGCTTCGACAGTTCTTCCAGTTCGGTTGGAGCTAAACGATACGGTGCGCGGGCTATTGGTGCTGCTCCAGGAGCTAACTCAATCTGGAATTCGACTTGGCGGTGAGGCGGTAAACCGGGTAAATCTTCAGGAAACACCTGAGGGAAGTCACGTACAACTGGAATATCCTCCAGCTTCTTTTCCTTTGCTGATGCGTCAGTGACAAGTGCCAGAATTGCAGTGTGCCCCTTTTGTAAACATTTCTGCGCCTTTAAGAAAGAGATGATGCCAACCACAGCACCACTCTTATCGCCTTGAACTTCAAGAGGTTCTTGACTAGAGCGAGGAATACGAATGATCTTTTCCTTGCATAAAATCTCTGCGCGATGTTGGGATAACCAATCCATACCGATGACGACGTCGAAACTACCCAAAACTATGGGTATAAGATCAATCGAGAAGGTCTGACCAGCTAAAATGATGCTACAACCCTTGATTACATGTGCGGCTTCTACACTTTTGCCATTTGCTAGTTCTACGACGTGTTTGGTGTTTAGAGGTGTTGGTGTACGTTTTAGCAATTTACTCATTTTCAAGGACATATAACTTGTATCAGCACCCGAATCAAATAAGACAGTAACATAAATATCGTCGAGAAGAAACTTACCCATAACCACATTGGGATCATTCATTACGTCGCCCCGACCCAGCACAAAAACACGACCCCGAGCTTCGTTGCCATTGTTGTTGTTGTTGTTTCCCCCGTTATTGTTGTTCCCGTTGCCCTGGTTATTGTTGTTGTTGCGATTCTGGTTCTGGTTCAATTGAGGGCAATCACGTTTGAAGTAGCCTTCAGCCCCACACTGGAAACATCCCCGGTTTCCACGCTGTGGCTGCTGTTGCTGGTTCTGTGGAGCTGGCGGTGGGAGTTGCTGGTTCTGGTTTGCTGGCCGTGAGCTTCTACAATCCTTAGCCTCATGACCCATCTTGAGGCATCTTTGACAACGTTCCCTGCGACATCTTCCACTGTGGTGTTTGTTGCACCTACTACACCATGGGTGAGTTCCCCGATATCCACTCTGCCCCTGACTGCCTGATGATTGCTGATTCAGACTCTGGTAGTCATTAGTCTTGCGCTGCTGTGCTTGAGACTGAACAGAAACTGATCCCTTGCTGGAATCCCCCTCCCATTTTCTCTTGTTGTCACTGGGAGTAGCAGAAGTAGTGACAGCAGTAGTGGTAGCACTGATGCGTTTTGGCAGCTTGTTCTGTTCCACTGCCTGATCGGTGAGTCGATGAGCAAGACGCTGAATGTCTTGGATGTTGTTGAGGTTAGCCGACGTCACGTGGCTCTGAATCTCTGGCGCAAGCCCCTTGAGATATAACTCAATGCGCTTAACTGGAGGGTCCACCATCGTTGGACACAGGATGGCCAGTTCGTTTGACCGTTTCGTGTAAGCCTCAATCTCTGACCCCGTCATCTTCAAGTGGTATAACTCATCCTCCAACTTGTGGATGTCGTCTCGCGTGCAGTATTCTCGTTTGATCAGTTCTTTGAAATCTTCCCAGGGTGTGGCGTTAGCAGCTGCCAACCCTAGGATCTGAACTTGCGCGTTCCACCAAGTTAGCGCAATCCCTTCCAACGTGCCAGTGGCGTACTTGACCCTGCGAGCCTCAGGGCATTCACACATCTCAAATACCGACTCGAGCTTTTCAAACCAATGGAGGAGTCCCACTGCCCCCTCGGTGCCACTGAAAGTGCTTGGACGACAGTCCATGAAGTTCTTGAAAGTGCAGACAGGTTGCGGAGCGTTTTGACCTATTGTGCATAAAATAGGACAATGTTAAATGCAAGGGTTGATTTAGGAATGTAGGATTCAAAGATCCTAGTGTGTATTCCATCCGCAGGGTATACTACCTGCTAGTGCAGCTGCAAGTG